>NC_057937.1:57081343-57106343 GCF_018555375.3 Anguilla rostrata
TGCACAGACATTACTACTGAGAGAGACCTGCACAGACACATTACAACTGAGAGAGACCTACAAGAACATTACCACTGAGAGAAACCTGCATAGACACATTACCACTGAGAGAGACCTGCACAGACATTACCACTGAGAGAGACCTACAAGAGCATTACCACTGAGCGAGACCTGCACAGACATTACCACTGAGAGAGACCTACAAGAACATTACCACTGAGAGAGACCTGCACAGACATTACCACTGATAGAGACCTGCACAGACATTACCACTGAGAGAGACCTACAAGAACATTACCACTGAGAGAGACCTGCACAGACATTACCACTGAGAGAGACCTGCACAGACATTACTACTGAGAGAGACCTGCACAGACACATTACAACTGAGAGAGACCTACAAGAACATTACCACTGAGAGAGACCTGCACAGACATTACTACTGAGAGAGACCTGCACAGACACATTTCCACTGAGAGAGACCTGCACAGACATTACCACTGAGAGAGACCTGCACAGACACATTACCACTGAGAGAGACCTGCACAGACACATTACCACTGAGAGAGACCTACATAGACACATAAACATTTAAACTATGATTTGGATGTGGATAGCACCACCCACCCAAGTCCCCCAGTACCCCACAGGCCCCCAAAGATGAAATTAAGAAACTTACGTAGGAAACTAAAAATAAACATGGCATAGTTACATTTATGTGACCACACAGCAGCTTGAACATTGAACATCCACATGCATAAGGAAGACATCACCATCCATGGACCGGAAGACAGAATACCCCCCCCCCACCCCCCTCGCCCCCGCATAACAGTAGATACACCAGGCTCCACATGTTTAACGCATTGCTTTAAAATTCTGTAAAATTGATCAGTCTGAGAGCGTAGTGTAAGCGTTAGGTATTCCAATGGCACATACTCCACTAACTGTTGCTGTCAGCTCCTAACCTATCACCGGCACACTGTTACAAGATATTTTTCCCTGGCGAGAAATGTTTAAATGTTCAACAAACGTTTCTCACTAGCTTCATGTGTATGCCTACTAGGAAGCCCCAGCGGGAGTGGAACTGGATCCATCTCCAACTTAACCTGCAGTACCGCTTCAATTTTTCACAGGATGGTGAACTAAAATCTTTGAGTTTTATCGCACGACCAAAAAGGCTTCTTCATTTTAAAGATTTTAGAGAACCCCGCTTTAGTCTGTGCTTACCACATTATTATAGGTTTTTCTTTTGATGAGGGCAGGCTGCCTTCACAAGAAATCAGACTGCCTGAGCAACAGATCCATGATACTGAAAAAAAAAAAAAAACATAAACTCTCACTGGGTGCACTCTCCTTGAACTCCTAAAACCTTGGCAGTGTGCCCCCCAGCAACCAAGCAAACTGAAACTCCCCATGTCACCCTACGCCAATGAGGATTATCACCAGCTTAGTTAGCGCTGCAGCTTACTGTAGCACATTTCTGTGCAGAACATCTGATACATGCAGGCTCTGTACTGACACCAGCTTCGTGATGTCATCATTGCAGCTGGGTGGAGCTGAACAGAAGAAGAGCTTGGGGAGAATACTAGAGGAATTTACATAGAGACAGGACATTGGTGATGTCACCTTTCCCACAGAGTTCCACCAATCACACTGGTAACAACAAAAGGAACAATGCCAATGGTAATTGGTAGATACTTTCAGGACCCTGGAAGTATAGCCAGGAATATCCACCAATGAATCGCTGTTGTTCTGACACTTATTAACAACGTGCTTCATTGTTGGTGCAGCTTCTCTCTAATTCCTATCCCTGGAAAATACTGGGATAATAATACTAAGGTGACAGTTATGATGTCACCATTTGCATAGAAACCAGGAACCGGAGCTCATCTGGCAGAAAACTAAGGATCTTCACTAACTGAAGAGTTCACTGGTAAAAACCAATAGAAAAACTAGGTAACTAGGTAAATGTGCAGCTTTATGAATAGATTGTGATAAAAACAAAACCCACGGCAGTTCCACTGTACTCTCTCATTCACAAAACAGAAATGATTGCATACAAAAAGTACAGCTGAGGATCGTAAGAACACACCTGAGTTGAGCATCGATCACATAAACATGACCATGCAAATCTCTGCTACACCGCAGGGCTATTTTTTTTTTTGCCAAAATAAGAACATGAAGGCAGAGAGCCTGTTTTCTCACAGAGAGGAAGTGACATCACTCCATCACTGACAACCCACATTTCCCTCGGAGCCGTGTGACTCCACTGCTCTGTTACGCATCACTTTCTCCAGAATCCCAGAGAGAGAGAGGGAGGGAGAGGGAGAGGAAGAGAGGGATGGATGGCAGGAGATGAAAATTCACCAGCGTCACCACGAGCATTTCCCCCGAGATTTAATCTATAGAGGCTGGGAATTTTTTTTTTTTTTTTTTTAATCCTGTTGGAGTTCTCACTTTCAGAAGCGTGGAAAAACTGTGTCTTATTAGCATAAAGGAAACCCAATGTTAGCTATATGATTAGGTAACTGTAACATCAGCGACTGTCAGAATGTCATTCTCTCACAGTGAGAAATAAATTATGGCACATAAACAATCTGTTGGCTGGCAGCGGTACCGTAGACTTAAACAGGGCTACGTGGGACTGTGGAAAATGTGTGTAGAGAACAGCCTTTTAGTCTCCGTGTACCAGGTCCTGACAGGCATTTGCTGCTTTTGTGGTTTGTCTGACACAAATGTCATTTCCTGTTTAAATTCCGCAGCATCTCTCTGTTTATATATTTCACAAGTCTGCATATGATGTGATTCAGATTAGACTGTTATCAGCTGTTATCGGTAATAATTACTTGCGGTTATGATGTTCTACCAAAAACACAAGCCCTCAACTCCTAAGGGCTTTAAAGCTATAAATTCCTGGGTGGGTCCCCCTAATAAATCAAACGTGCACAAACACCATTCCGGCTGACACAAAATGATTCCAGAACAGCGGAGAACATTCTGATTACACCGTCATTTGGCTGTGGAATAATGTTACGATGAGAACACTCCCCAAACTACAAAGTAGCTTCACGACGTGTTTACGGTGACAAACAAGTTCTGTCACTGTCACAGTACATCCCAGGCATGTTGTACACACACATACAAGAAGCATCCCCTGATGGTTATCATTCATATCACGAAACACGACGTTTACCCGATCCCAACGTACCCAACATTCCAAGAATGTTGGACCCAACATTTTAACTGGGATAGCAAAATTATGGCACTATATGCAAATAAGCATGCTACATATGAGTTTATCAAATAGCTTTTTCACGTTTGATTTATAAAAACCAACTTTGCGGCCATTTGATAACATTAGTGGAATTCTTGAGTCAAGTCAACAAGCACCATTGCCATGGCAACCCAACAGCCTTGGTTTTTTTTTTTTTTTTTGGTTGTGCTAAGACTAAAGAGGCAAAATAAGTCTCAGAATTAGAACTGTAGCCATTGGGATCTAGCACATTGTTGCACTTGATTGGCTAAGTAATGGATGAATTGCAAATATATTTTGCTATCACCAGAATAATTCAGTGGAAATTCCTACGTCAAACAAAGGAGGAAAGCACACACCCATAGTAATAAGGCATAGCCTATCAGCAGAACAAAATAAAATTATGGGTGATAAGGTAATGCATTCTTATTACCTACGCAGTAAAACGTTCAGCACATGTCCCAATTTGACTCGTTTGTACTCTGTCAGAACTGATTAACACTGGGCATTTTACTGCGCATAAATATTGACTTATTTTAAGAAAGGCAACGTTTTGGTCATTCTTCATCCTTGATTAAGGTGCACAGAAAGTCAAAACAAGAGAGGGACAGATCTCGATAAATCATATTTACAGTGTAGTCCTTAAGTATTTGGCAACACCAAAAATTGTAAAAAATTGTATCACTGTCCAAATACTTACAGGACTCCACTGCATGTTCGTTTCATAAAGACTTTACCATTTCTAGTTGAATACGAAACCAGAACAAGTACAATAGGTATGACCTAATGGGTTATGCTGACTCAACATATTAAAACGGTCAGTGTTAATTCAACTATAACAGCCCAAATTGGCTAAAGTACGATCAGAGGGCATTAGCACAGTAGCATGGTGCATAACTGGCTATATCGTTGCTCATGGAGGCCGGGGCTATGACTGAGTCAGAGCACTTGCCTACTATTGAGTATAGTTAATGAGTACACTTGGATGAGAAAGTTGTAAAGTATGCGAAATTTCCTCTAAATGTAGGGTACTTAAAATCCCAGGATGATCTACTTATTTCCAGGGTTTTTCTGAGTGTAATCGGTAGCATACTTTCCAGGAAGCAAACGACCATTTTTTCGGGTCCCATAAATATGACGAGCAGCTTCGCTTTAAAATCGAGGCGCACCTTCGCTGACTTTTTCCTTCAGCACGACACGTGAGCATGGCCGCAAGGGATGGAACGTCTGACAACACTTCCACAGTACAGCTGGAAAATAACATGGAGGATATTTTGTACATGCTGCCCATTGCATACTAAAATGGGAACTAAACAGTATGCAGTGAGCTTAGTAGACACCGCATAAGTTGAGGACACAATAGTTAGTAGGCTGATTTGGACAGGACCCTGGTTTCAGAAGCCAGTATTTACCCTGCCTTACTGCGCAAGGGCGACTCCTCTGGTATTTTAGGGTCCTGCAGTCTGTCTAAGCCGGTTGCTAAGCAGCAAATGCAGTCAGGTGATGCGATGGCTGTGCAGCTCAGCTGATGGGACTGCAGGGAGAAATGCAAGCTGTCGACAAATACATACATCTTTCTTATCTGGAGAAATAGTAAAAATGTTGTTCCATTTAATGTTGGGATACTAATCCAGAATTTGTGTCTTGACTGCTGTTCGGAGATGTGACATTGTTGTAACGACAAAGCTGGGTGGGGGTAATGGGGCATGTCCTTCTATGTACCCCTGAGTCTGTGTTCCCCATCACGGTTTTCATAATTTTTCACTTTTCTGATATTTTAACCTTGTTCTGCGGCGAAAGTGCTTGTCCTCCACTGTGACTGATGACAAGCACTATGCCCTAGAGCAGGTGGAACCTTGTTGTGACCCACCAATCAGCGTTTACAAGCACCTTTGTGCCTCTCAGCTGATGAAATATCATTTCCTGCGGTGTGCTGTGGGACTGTACGATGGCCAAGGTGACCCCGTCCCAACTCTAAGTAGCTTTTCTTAGCCTACAGAGCTGAAGACAATGACCCCTAGTGTGTTGTGTAGCGCAGGGGTCAGGTGTGATTTCCCCAGGTGTGATTTCACTTCAGAGTGTGATTGATGAACAGACCGTTACCGCTTTAGCCAAGAAGTGCGCACACTATTTCCATCGCAGGCCAGCACGTAGGCCTAATTTTCGTTGGAGAGTGAAGTGCTTTATCTGTATTTACCTCCTGTTTAGCCCTACTAATGTATTCGTTACAGTTGTTTCTTTTCTTAATCTGAGTTTTCTGGCTGGCGGCTGTTTGAATTAGCAGGTTAGCAGAACTGCGGTAGCCGCTCCTGTGCTCCCGCTGCGGGCGGCCGTTGGGCTCGTGCCCATTGGACATGAGGCGACAAGCCTGCTCGCGCTGCTTTAACAGACTGGAGCCTCACAGGGTGCGTTTAAAGGGATTATGCGAATAGCTGCAGGTCTTTATCGCAAACCTTCCTGCTGGAGATTACACGGAGAGGGAGGAGTCCAATGGCTTGGTTTTCCAAACAGAGTCTTACCGTAAATCTTCGACTTCAGAGTTCACGAGGTTTAAATTATAAATACAACAATGAAAGTCTCATGTATGTTAACTTGTAAGTAAAAAAATATAACGAGTCACATTATTTGCCCACTAGTGGAATTACTGCTACATTTTCGTTGCAGTATGCTATTTTAAAATAAGAAATATTTTTGCAAGTTATCAAGTCTGAGTAATTAGCCTACACTATAGAAACGTGTAGCATACAACGCTGCTCTCATAGATTAGTGTTTTACTGAATGCATGATAGACAAATTAGTCACTGTCTTTTCGGCCGAAGTGGCACAGTATGCACATTTAACATAACATTTTAATTAAACTATTTTTGAGAAGAACAAACAATGCGAGGTTTCTTACTGTTTCATCTTACTGCGTTTTACCATAGTTTTCATCGCCCAAATAAAAATATTGGGGTACCTACATATTATACACATGAGGAGATGGGCTTAATATGAATGAAACCTCTGGGCAAAGAATGAATAAAAAAAGTGAAAAAAATGAATAAATGTAAACAGTGCCGCTCTTCTGCGCTTTACGGTAGAGGGGAGACTACTGAAACGTGTCTCGGTAAATTACAGTTTGTTCTGTGGAGCCTTCTCTGAACACAGCTCGAAGGCTGGACTGGAGCCTACAGTCAGGCTCACAAAGGCACGGCACTGCCTTCACGCTCTCCGAAAACTATCCGCAGCTCCACGTAGCAAACAAAGAGCCGGATGGACATCCATGGGATTATTATTTAGAGACCTGCGTCTTATTTTCAACCCGATAGCCGCAGTTGCCTATCCTATTTGAAGGTCAAAAACGGAACGTAGCTCTGAGGTAGGAGCGGTACCTTTGGGGATCAGACAGCGCCCGCGCGCGCTCCGCAAACGTTCGTCATCCAGGTAAGGAGTCGGTCTCCTGGAAGTCTGAAATATAAAATAGGATTTTGTTCTACGAGATACAAACGTGTGCACGTTTGTTGATTAATGTTGCCATGGCGTTTAGGTTGTGTGTCTTCTAATTTATTTTACCCAGTGAAAATGTGTGGCATATATAGGCTACAGTATAATGTGCTCATATCATATGTGGCAGAATGCGGTGCCAAGTCGGATAACAACTAATTAGATACACGTTGTAGCGTCGTAGATGTCAATTTTAAACTGTTCTAATGCAATTCCTTGCTTGCATGGAAATTGCCATTTTTGTGCAATGTAGCCTATTGAGACGTCTGTGTTTGCTGCAACCACACATATGTATTTACCATAATTGCATTACTTTTGGTTTTCATTGTGAAGGGAAGGGGCTGCTACGGAATTTATATAAAATAGCTAGCATATGAGTTATATTTGAAATACTATACATTCATTTTTGTTAAATGCCCATTTTCTATATGAAGTATAGACAACAAATTTCAAACCAAAATGACAATTTTATGCATTTTTCTGTAAATGCATTATTGTGTGGGCTTGAGTGGCGCTGAGTAAAGCTAGTGCCATTTGACGTGTGTTGCCCGAGGACCTCAAACGAGTCTACTTCAGCAGGACCGGGGTCTAAAGTAGCCTAAATAATGAACACTCTATATCGCCGTATTGCTGCGAACCACGCGCGCGCTTGCACGGTGCCCGCGTGTTTGTGTGGTTTATGTGAGAGGGGGAATAACCTCATAATGCTTTCCTGTTTGCTAAAGATGCGTTTCGCTCTGCAATTAGGGCAGAGAGCACGCTTTCATCTAAAGGGCGCATTCCCCCGAGCTTTTATCATGTAGAAAGCTCATCTGACGAGAAAATTGCTGTCGCACTGACAGGTAGCAGCTGGTAGACAACAGTAGCAGAGTCTGTTGGATCGCGATAAAGAAGCAAATTTAAAGGTGTAATTAGACCATAATAGGGGCACGGTAACATGGATGCAGGGTCTTTAACTGCAACATGCCTTGAATTGAATTGTGTTCCAAAATAAATCTTAAATGTGAGTACAGTTTATGTTTATTGTGGAATTGCGATTCACTGGTAGGCTACTGTGAACAGAATTGAAACTCTGAACCTCGCGAATGCCTGGACGAAATTTCGTTAATTTATTTAACAAAGACGCCTACTGTGTACTCCCAGTCGAAAGCGTTTCAGAATTTCATCATCAGTATAGGCTACATTCTATGAAGATGGCAAACTTTCACATATAGCCTATTATACGCTCGCCCACCCCGTCGAAACAAAACAAAGAAGACTTCAAATTACCAGTCAAGCCCATTTTTTACTGGGCTCCTTCAATTTACCGGAACATTTATACCTCATTTGGCCAGGACCATATTTTTCTACCGTTCACTTCCGAAACAAAGTAGCTACCTAGAATAATTGCGCTTGCCGTGTCTTCCTTGACAAATCATTAAAATGAAATACCGGCCTTTGTTTTTCGCAGATAAATGACCATGTTTCAGCCGAATAATGAAACGCTGTCTGAGCTTATCTCCTTCGCTATAAACAGTCCTTCCAAGGGAATAATAAATTAGACTGACAAATATGTTAAGCTCGGTGCAAAATCCTTTCGGTTGAGAGCGATGTCCAGGAAAACTTCCGGGATTGTGATGTTGCTGTGCTTTTAATTGTGTAACTGCCTTGTCTCGAGGGGCATTGCAGTGCGTTAAATGTAAATGTGGCAAACGCATCGCCCAGTTGCTCTTTGTGAAATCGAACGTGTGCTTTTGAAACCTACATATGCATATTCTTTGAATGTTCTCGGGCCTTTCATACCGACGGTAGGGAAAAAAAATGGAAATAATATCACATGGATGATGTGCGGTATTGTTATGGAAATCTAACACCGTAGAAGCTACCCCGAGTGCTGTCCCGGGGTTTGCAGGTGAAATATTTTTTTGTGTGCTGCATATTCAGCCATTTGTCATAACACTGTCCTGCCTTTTTTCGGGGTATGTTTACATCATAGCTGGGCCCCTTGGGGGAAGGATTATTGGCATTTCATGAATGATTCAGAGCCGTTATTATTGTTTGCTCAGTAGTGTGTGTGTGTGTGTGTGTGTGTGTGTGCATGCGTGTGTGTATCTTTGTGCGTGTGTGTATGTCTCTGCGTGTACATGTCTGTGTATGAGACAGAGAGAGAGGGGGGGGGGGGCTAGGGGGCTGTAGACCAAGCACCACTGTCCTGCACTAAATTAGATAATGGCTTCATCAGTCTGCGATGAGGGAAAAACTAACAGTTGTCCCACTGAGGCAAGGGGATGGGTGAGAGTCTCTGGGGGGGGGGGGTGGTTTTTGTGATGAAGGCTATCCTCTTTGCACGTCTTTCGAATGAATTATTCCATCCAGTTCTGGCGAACTGCTCAAATTGCCTGTCAGTTTATCTTTGCTCAGGGTAGACTTTATGACTTCTCTGCTTTTTAATGCAGATGTCATGGGAACAGGGGGGAGGGGAGGGGAGGGGAGGGGAGGGGGGGGGTGGGTGGGCAGTTGAGAGAAGGGTGGGGTGGGGTGAGAGAGGGGCCATTACATAGCAATGACAAGAATGCTGTCATCTCCCAATGGTGAATCTGAGGCAGAGTTTTAGGCTGCATGCAACATTTATTACGGGGGGGGTGGTGGGGGGGGGGGGGGTGCAGGTTTGCGAGATGTCTGCTTGTGCTCCAGAGATATTTCATTCATTAACGTTTCAGAGTGAGTTTGTACGGTATGGGCCGCGGAGCCCGAGGTTAAGCAAGAGCTCTGCCATGACGGGGAGTGGCATTTCACACCTGGCAACCAGAAGCCCCACCCCCCCTGCCCCCCCACCCCCCTACCCCCAATCCCCCAGCTCCTCTTCTGCTTCCTCTCCCCCCCTCCTGGAGCCTTAGCTCCCCCCTCCTGGTCCTCCTGCAGGAAGACGAGAAACGTGTCTTCTCTCCGCCGTCTCCCATTGGCTGACAGGGTTTGAACTGTGGGAAGCGGGCGGTGCCACTCAGCGCAGGCTTCCGGGCTCTCTCTCTGTCAACAGTTTAATGACGCTGTGCTAAAACTGCGCTCGGTCTGCCTGCGCATGCCCCCCTGTGCTTCCACTCCAGACAGCCGTCATTACAGGCTGGCCAACCCTCCATTAAGTCCAGCTGGTCCAGGAGTCAACTCTGGCCATCCAGACGCTTCAATTCTCCCTGCTCATTTATATACACTACTCCTCTATACACACAGCATAGCTATACACACAACTCATCTATACACACTGCTCATCTATACACACAACTCATCTATACACACAACTCATCTATACACACTGCTCATCTATACACACTGCTCATCTATACACACAACTCATCTCTACACACTGCTCATCTATACACACAACTCATCTATACACACTGCTCATCTATACACACAACTCATCTATACACACAGCTCATCTATACACACAACTCATCTATACACACAGCCAATCTGTCCACACAGCTCATCTCTAGCAGTTCATCTATAACCACTACTCATCTCTGCCCACTCATTTATACCGAAAGCTCATCTATAGTCACAGCACATCTGTACCCACAACTCATCTATACACCAAACTAATTTATACCCACAGTTCATCTACAGCCCTAGAAAAAAAAAGCAGGTAATGTTTCAGGACATAAATTCTATTTTTATCCCAGAAAATAACACATTCACCGATTTTAGTGGCCTCTTCTCAGACAGAAGCAGGCTGGGGCCCTGTTTCCCATTTCCTACCCGCCCCCTCACCCTCACCCAGGGCAAAAGAATCCGCCCCTCCCAGAGTCCCACTGCTGCCTTTTGGTCCGTGGTGATTTTGTAATGTTGTACAGATAGGGCCAGGGCAGGGCAAGGGAGCGGAGGCCGTGATTGGACGGTGGTGTCCCGTGGCTCTCTGACTCATGACACACACACGACGTGCCTTAGCACTGGACATCGACGTGGCCGCTGGGCTCGGTGCTGGGGTAGCGACGGTTGCCAACAGTGCTGACCGCTGGATACAAAATGGCGGACACGTCCACTTCCACAAAACAGTCGTCTCTGAAACTGAGCAGGGGCTGGGGTGGCATTTCAGACAGTGGCAGTACTGAGAGGGGGACAGAGAGAGAGAGAGAGAAAGAGAGAGAGAGAGAGAGAGAAAAATGTTAGACAGCGACCACAAAATGTGTGTGCTGCCCGTCTGTTCAGTGTTAATGTCCGCAAAGAAGGAGAACAAAATCTGAGTCTGAGAAACTCTAACTGGAGCAGAGAAGGAGGCTGCACCAGAGGCCCGAATCTTTCGCAGAAAATAAACTAGAGATTCTTGTCTATTCCTCTAAAAAAAAAACTGTCGTATTGTGTGATGAAGTTCGTTCTGTCACTCACTGTCTCTGAGGGTATGAAACACATAATTTGCTGCAATATGTGCTGTCGGTCCCTCCCCCTGGACTACTGGCAATTTGTTGCTCTCCTCAAGATTCAGGAAGTTTGAGATATGTTTTTTAAAATTTCTTAAAATAATTTTACATAATTGTATCATATTTATGGCATTTTAGAAGGAAGTACACATCTCTCTCTCTTTCACACTCTCCCTCTCTCTCTCTCACTCTCCCTCCCTCTCTTTCTCTCTCTCTCTCTCTCTCTCTCTCTCTCGCTGGCACGCAGATCACATTCTGGATCACCCCTGACTTTAGGGGTGTGTGGATGTGCTCTGGCTGGAGCATACATTCCCATGTCACAACATTCCCGTAAAGTTCCGGAAACGGAATGCAGCAGGGCCGACGGTCGGAACGCCTTCCGCGTTGGCTGGCCCTGCCAGGGGTGCTGCAGAGCGCCCACCCCCCCACCCCCATCGCAGAGGCGCTGTGAGCCGGGTTGAAAGGCATTGTGGGAGTTCTCTGGTTCTGGTTCTGGTAGGCTGGCCGCTTGGCGGGCGTGCGGGCGGGCGGGCGTGCGGGCGGGTTGGAGGGGGGTTTGGGCGGGGGGGGCAGACGGGCCCTGTCTCTCCCTCCGTGAGGAGCGGTCTGTAATTAGCGCTGGGAGCTGACTGCCGCGCTCCCCCCCGCTCTGAAAATGACAGACCCTCCCGCCGCCGATGGCGCGTTGGGCCAGCGCGACGGAGAGAGGGGCGAGGAGCCTGGCTGTGAGATCCTAAACAGGCCCCGCCCCCCCCTCACCCTCCCCTCCCCAGCCCCTCCCCTCCCCTCCACTGGCCCCCTTCCTGTTGATGCTACTGTGTGGTCAGCACAGAGACTCCTCCACTGCATTCTGCTGGCTGTAATTGGGCTAGGAGCAGACTTACTCTCTTTTGCTCTCATTCTTTCTCTCTCTCTCTCTCTCTCTTTCTCTTTTCTTCTTTCTCTTTTGCTTTCCTCTCTCTGTTCTCTCGGGGTTTGGATTTCGTGCTCCGCTTATTTGTTTAAGTTTCAGCCACTTTTGGAATAAGTCAGCCACGATAAAGTGTTCACCGACTCAGGGAAGGCCTCCGTTGTCAAGAAAGCAGAAAGGCAGCATATTTCCATTATTTACGACTGAATATAGTTCATTATATATGAGCAAACAACGATGATATCTAAAATAAATATATTTTTTAGTGAAATACAGTATATATATACATACGTACACACACAGGCTCTGATATGCTGTGCCTTATGCAGATAAGTGCAGGACGTACGCAGTCTCTGACAGTGTATCTGTTCCTCTTCGGGGCGTGTTTGTGTGCGTGTGACTGGACACACGCGTGTGCCCCTGTGACACGCATACGTGTCCGCGTGCGTGTCCGTGCTCAGCCGCGGCGTGTGCGCGGATGCGCGTGGAGCCTGCGCGGCGTGTCACCGGCCCCGCCCCCAGAGACCTCCGCCACCCGGCGACCGTTGCCGTGGCGTCTCTCGTCTCGTCGCTCACCTGAGGAAATGACGCTCTTTATCCCCCCGCGCTCAAACGAGCGGAATAGAGGGAGGGGAGACGACGGGGTATCGAAAACCTCCCTGACGCGAACAGCGTCTGACAGCCTCTAATTCCCCTGTGGACACCCCCCCCCCCCCCCCCCCCGCCCGGTTGAGATGTCAGCAGGTGAGCGCTGTAAATCCTTTATGGATCGCTTGTGTCAGCGCTGGGGGGTTCGCCGTTGCCGTTGAGGCTCTCTGCTTCCTGTTTGATCAGGCCCTGCTCGTCCTCCGCAGGTAACGCTGCACCTCCCTCCGCTCGCTTTAATGGCCTGAAGCCCCCCTGTCACTCATAATAACCGCCGGCTCCCCATTGGAAGAGCAGCCGCGGAGAAGCCCCCCTCCCCTCGCCCCCCCCGCTGGTCGCCGCGGGCCTTGTTTTTCCGAGCGTGGCGATACGGCCGCGCGGCGATCGCCGGGGGGCGAGACTTATGGGCCGGCGGGAGGCCCGGCGGGAGGACCGTCACCGGACCCCAGACCGCCGCGGCCAAGGCCCGCGCTCACGGAAGGTTCCGGGCGGGTGAGGGGTGTGTGCAGTATAATTGACGTCACGGGGGGTGGGGGGGGCGTATGGGGGGGGGGGGAGATGAATTGGCCCGCGATGGCCGCGCAGCCCGAAAACAGCGGCGGGGGGGGGCGGCGGGGGCGGGGGGCCGCCCACCGTGACAGAGCAGCAGAACATATTGTGCCTGCGCTAAGTGGACTCAGCGGGCCCTGCTTTCACACCACACTCTCTGTTCTCTCCTCCCTTCTTTTTTGGTGATTTATATCGCCTGGACCTCCCCCCTGTGTGTGCGCGCACCTGTGTGTGTGTTTGTGTGTGTGTGCACCTGTGTGTGTGTGTATGTGTGTATGAGTGTGTGTGTGTGTGTGTGAGTGTGTGTGTGGCAGTGTGTGTGTGTGGTGTATATTTGAGTGGGTGTGTGTGTTTGTGTTTGTATGTGTGTGTGTGTGAGTGTGTGTGCATGTGTGTGCGTGTGCGTGTGTGTGTGTGTCTGTGTGTGTGTGTCTATGTTTGTGTTTGTATGTGTACTGGTGCCGTCCAGCCACCTTTTTACCAAGGAGGAGGGCATTATGGGAAAGCGTTCTGTAGTTCATCCTCCATCATCCCGAAGTGTGTATAACGTGCCACACTGTCTGCTGTCCCAGTGGATGTGACGTGTTTGCTTGTAGCCGCTCATACCTGTGATCCCACCCCCCCCAAAATAAGGCCGTGCTGGAGCCCGTGTGCAGAGAGCTGATCACCATGCACATTAACCTGTAATTTCAGCAGACATTCCGGAAAATTCCAAATGTCAAATTAAAAGGTAAGAATGTCATAATTACGATAACACCATCTGTTCTGGCTTTTTTGTTTATTTTATTTATTTTTTTAAATAATTTTTTAAATAATAATGTTCTTAAAAGTCTAAGGTGTTCCTGAGTCCTTAAAATTGTCATGTTTAAACACTGAACTCCTATCCTGCTTTTCTATCAGAGTGTGTTGTGAGAGTGATGACTCCAAACCCCTGTGGAAATCCAGGCACTGATCTCCCTGTCAGCAAAGTACTGTAGATGAACAGAATGGATCTTAAATCCCTGATACAGCCCTAGTACTGAATTAAACCCCTGTCTTTCATCTGTGGAATGGGGGGGGGGGGGGTTGGTGTTGACTGGACTGATTCCTTGTCACTGGAGACGTGAGAAAGTCCGGTGGCTGCTGCTGGAGTTTGTTTTCGTGGACACATGACCAGTAGGGGGCACTCTTCTCTCTGGCTAAATTAGAAACTATGAATGAACTGGAGTATATCCCGCTCAGTGAGGGGGATACTGACCTATGGGAGGTGCTGTCTTTTGGATGTGAGGCTCAAGTGATTTGGGACTTAATGTCCCGTCAGTGCACTTAGCACGTTGGTGCAGGAGGCAGCAGCACATTTTCCTACTGGCAGTCTCACCAAGTCTGGTCATCCGCTTAATCCCCAATTTAGTTGCAACTGTTTTTTTACCCTCCCCTTCACTGTGGCACCTTTTGAGGTCAATGGAAGGTGCTACGAAATTATTTTGGGAGCTAATGATGGCTAATGAGGTAATTAAATATTTTGTGGCATAACTAATTTTCCCCACAATGTCACTTAACGCATCACAACGCTTCGTGACAAGAATAGGCCATTAAACTCAACAATGCTCATCATTTTCCTACATCTAATGGGTACTCAGTGCTCATAGTTTTTCAACAAACTAGATAGTGTCCAGCACCGTATCACGCCTGGTCTTAGAGTTTCTGCCTCTACTGCATGACCTGGCAAGCTGTTCCACACAGTGACTACTCTCTGTGTGGGGGGAAAAAAAAAGTACTTCCTAATGTCTGTGCAGAATTTGCATTACATTATGTTCTGCTGTGATCGTGCCCTAGGCAACAGCATGCGGCTGGGCTTTTAACCAATGAGCAATCAGCGGGGTGTCTTAGTCAAGGTCAAAGCGAGGGTGTGAGTCAGGCCCCCCCCCCCCCCCTTTCCCAATTTGGGGGAGCTGCGCCCCTCCCTCGTCCCATTTTGTCCCCGTCGCCAGCCCAGAGGACACTTTACGGCCGCCCAAACGATGCCCGCCCCGTACCCCTCTAATGGGGTAATGCGCAGAGCCGCATTGTGGGCGAGTTCACCCATCACGACGAGCGGTTTGTGTGGCTGTGCTTCACCGCGGGAGCCAATTTCTGCGCTCAGCGTGCGAAGCTGTGGATGTGCTGCAGCCCTGACCCCGGGTCAGTTTGATGTTTCACGCTGCTTCACGTCGGCGCTCAGCGCAGGGCTGGTTAAGCTGACCCCGGATCAGTTATTTGGGGACGGTCGGTGGCCGTTCGTGGATAGCTGGCCTGCGTGCTTTATCTCTCGGCAAGGCCCATTGTTAGGACGGTCTTTAGCTACGGAACGCAGAGAAAAGGCCTGAATTATTTATGCCCGAGACAGATGATACGTGGCCATACCTCTCCAGCGAGATGGAGAGAATAAACGTTTGTGTACCCAAGTTTCAAGTGGACCCATCTGACTCTCTCTCGCTCTCTCTCTCTCTCTCTCTCTCGCTTTCTCTCACTCTCTTGTTCTCTCTCATGCATATTTGGTTTGTGTACGTGCACTTTTGTGTGTGTATGTTTTGGTTGTATATGTGCAGAAAACACAGAGAACCTCGCTTGAGTGGACGTTTTTTGGAGCAGCCATCTCAGTTGCCATTCTGTGTGGCTTTCTGAGGGTCACACACATTTTCCCAGGTGTTCTGATTGTGTGTGTGTGTGTGAGCATGTGTGTGTGTGCATGCGTGCGTGCGTGGGTGCGTGTGTGTGTGCACGCATGTGTGTGTATGTGTGTGTGTGTGAGCATGTATGTGTGTGCGTGCGTGTGCGTGCGTATATGTGTATGTGTGCTTATGCGTGTACGTGTGTGTGTGTGTGTGTGCGCGTGTGTGTGTGTGTGTGTGTATGTGTGTGTGTGTGTGCTTATGCGTGTGCGTGTGTGTGTGTGTGTGTGTGCTTATGCGTGTGTGTGTGTGTGTGTGGGTGTGTGTGCACGCGCATGTGTGTGCGCTTATGCGTGTGTGTGTGTTATTGCTGTGTGTGAGATATGAGTCATTAGCGAGCGGGTCCAGCTCCAGCCGCAGTGTCTCCTCATTGCACTCTGAATCTCACCCGCCGGGGCGTCCTGCCTCCCTGCTGAGCCAATATGCTGCGTCGTTACAGGCGTCTGACACCATCAGAGACGGGCTGTGTGTGTGTGTGTGTGTGTGTGTGTGTGTGTGTGTGTGTGTGTGTGTGTGTGTGTGTGTGTGTATGGGGTGGGGTGGGGGGGGGATTAGGGTTATGGGGGGGGGTCCTGCGTTCGACGCCTGTGTGATCCCCACGGTAACCACTTGTTCCGGTCAGGTTTCTCCCTGTGTCCCAGGCCCTAGATCAAGTTCCAGGTTTTAATCGGGTTGCAGCCCCCAACATAATCCCCCCCCGCCCCCCCCCCCCTCTCTGCGGAAAGGCCCGGACGCTCAGCTGTAATTGCCTCTGGCGTCTCTCCGCTCCTGTCCACAAACAGACTCCCATCTCGCTCTCCCGCCGATGTCCGCGTCGGTTTGAGAAGAGGGCAGTTGGGCCTGAAGTGTCTGCTGTTCCCTTCTTGTTTCTGCTTCTTGTTCTTTTCTTTTTTTAACAGTTTGCGCTTCTTGTGAACCGAAGCATCGTGGGTACGATTCCTTTAACTGCCTCGTCGAACATTGAAGTGTAAAGTTTTGCGTCGCGCGCGTAGCCAGTGGATGTGGTGACGCGCTGCCCTTGCGCACTCGCGCTTCCTGGCAGACTTGTTCGTTTAGACAAACCCTCCTCAGCTATTTCCTGCTGGGTGCCGTGCGAGTGTGGGATGTGTCTTCAGAGAGCGCTGCTTCTGGGCTGTTTTAATGGAGAATAATGACATGGAGCAGCTTGCAGGACTTTTCTTTTCTTGGTGTAGAGAAGCTGACTGCGGGGCGAGATGTTTGTGTTTTTTGGTAAGACGGAGTGGGTCTAGTGTGCTCAGTTTAAAAAAAAAACAAAAAAAACATTTTCTTTCGTTTAGCCGATGCGTGAATCAAACCCGTGCCCTCTCTGCTCCCCGCCTGGCTGGGCTCTGAATCGAACCCGTGCCCTCTCTGCCCCCCCGCCTGGCTGGGTCTCTCTCTCTCTCTCCCTCTCTCTCTCCCTCTCTCTCCCTCCCTCTCTCTCTCTCTCCCCCCCCTCTCTCTCTCTCTCTCTCTCCCCCTGTGGTTAGTTTTTTGATAGTCTTTCTCTTTATGTTCTTTGTCTATTGTTTTTATTTTTGAAGTATAGCAATTTTCTGTGTTGGAAAATGTCCCAATAAAAGGGGTTTTTAAAAATCAAAAAAAAAAAATCTCTCTCTCCCCCTCTCTCTCTCTCTCTCCATCTCAGCGTTGTCAGAACTAAATTGAAACGCGTGTTTGTTCTTCCGCCGCACGCTCCGGCTCTCTGGGTTTTGTTTTTAGTTTTTCCAAGCGCCCCCCCCCCGTTAAAGGGGCTGTTTCATCCTGAAAGATCCTCCCTTTTAAAAAAACGGACCCCGAGGACCCTGGAGGTGGAGAGCCCTGTTTTTGTAGCGCTCAGGCGGTCCTGTTGTTGCACGCGATCCTCAGCACCACCCCACAGTGTGTGTGCGCGTGTGTGTGTGCGCACAGCTGCGCAGGATCAGCTGGGGAGGCAGCGCGGCGTGACGGCTAGGGAAACTGACTTCCGACTCCGAGGCTGCGGGTTCGATTCCCCGATCGGGCACTGCTGTTCTGCCCCCGAGCAAGGCACTAGCATGGTAAATTTGAGGTGCATATTTGTGCCTAAAATGTGCATGTGTAGCTATCCGACCATGAAATGCCGAGTTACAATGCATTCACTGTCTATAAATCTTTCTAAAAGCACAATTTAAAAAAATCTCCCTGTTATTAATGTCAAAATTATGTATGTGCTATGTCCCACAGACCTGCAGCTTGACAGATGGCATTCCTGAAACCCCACTATGTGAATATACAGTACGCAGTTTCTATTTGGGTAATATGAATCCGAGCAGTATCCTGGATTTGCATACAATCACGTTCCGTGTGTGAATATATGCAGTCAGTCTGTGTGCGCATATACGCTGTGGACAGTCTCTCCATGTGAAACATCAGTGAAATGCATTGTGGGGGTATGAATATCAATACACAGTGCTCTGCCTGCGTGCGCTACTGAATGCTAAACAGCCCGGTGGAGAGCGGTGCGAATGTAGAGGTAACATCCTGGGCTCTGGTTCTGTTCTTCAGAGCGTTTAAAAAAAAAAGAATTTAAACAAAGCCCACAAGGTCGTAGTTTTTTTCCACTGCCGTTCTCTACCCTTTTGTTGCATCTTTCCTTTAATTTTTAAAAATTTTTTATCTGTTCTTAACTTGTCTCACCAGAGGGGGAAAAAAAAAAGCTCAGTTGTTTCTGACCAAAGCTATTATGCGCTTTGTTAAAGGAGCCAGATGGCACTGACAACCAATTGTTCTCTTTCTCATAGTGAATTGCTGCTTTCCATAGAAAGAAATGGCATATTTCAGAGCAGTGGAAGATATGAAATGTAGCATTGTCTTCTCTCTTTCTCTCCCGCCCTCTCTCTCTCACTCTCTTTCTCTCTCTCTCTCTTGCTCTCTCCTTGCCTCAGAGGCTGTTGGAAAGCAGCAGAGTTTTCAGTTTCCTCCATCAAGGTCAGGAGGCAGTACCACTCAAAAGTTCCATCTCTCTGCCCAGTCGGTTTTGGATTGGTTGGTTGTGCGCTGTCGCGGAAACACCAAGGTCACCTGACCTCTTGTCCTGGCCCCATTGGCGAATCAGGAGAGTGGGAGCACTCCCATCAAAGCGCAAAAGGGGCCTGACCACGCCTTACAGGTGTAGAAGTAAATCTGCACACGTCATCCAGACTGGCGCCATTTTAAGTGACTCACCTGTTGGCATGCTGGTGCTGGTATAAGATGGCGGCTGTGTATTATAATGGGTAGGGAACTGGGCTTGTAACCCAACGGTTGCAGGTTTGATTCCCAGGTAGGTCACTGCTGTTGCCCTCCTTAGTGAGGTACTTAACCTGCACTGTGTCAGTATATACCCAGCTGTGGATAAATGAGTGCTATTGTGAATAAATGCTAAAAGTTTGTGTGAGTTGCTCTGGATGAGAGTGTCTGCTAAATGCCAGTTATGTAATGTAATGTAATGTTCCCAGGGCAGGACATGGAGCAGGGCACCTCCTCTTCAGGTCACAGATAGGGGTGCAGCTCTCACCCCCCCCCCCCCGAATCAGCAGATTACGTAACTCAGAGGCCATATGCAGTTTTCCCAGGCAGGCAGGACTGGGGGAAGTCACCGTATCTGTGGACAGGGCTTTGAGGACCTTCTCTTCTTTTCTCTTTTATCTCTTGTGTCCTTTCCTACCTCAGTCTCTCCTTTTCTCTCTCGCTCTCTCTCTCTGCTTCCCTCTGACTCTTCGGTCCTCTTGTCTGAAGGGGTCCTCTGTGGGAATTGGCTTTAACCGAAGCCCTTTGAGCTCTGCCGTCCAGGAGGCCTTGGGTTTGAGTCTGGAGAGGCTCCTGTGTTCCCTTGCGTGACACTGGCCCGGTGCAGTTTTTTGGAACTGAGTGAGTAAATTATTCTCAGAGCGCTGGAGGTGAGCCTAGATGTGGGCGTCTGCAGTTCTGGGGCGTTTTTTGGAGCGGCCGCCTGAGCTGCCGTTACTGTGTGGCTTTCTGAGGTGTGTGTGTGTGTGTGTGTGTGGGTGTGTGTGATGTGCATGTGTGTGCAAGCATATGTTTATGTATAGGTTTTTTGTGTCTGTGTTAGTGTGCATGCATGTTTATATGTGTGTGTGTCTGTGTGTGTGTGTGTGTACAGTGCCATGAAAAAGCAGTTGCCCCCTTCCTGATTTCCTCTATTATTACATATTTGTCACACTGAATGATTTCAGGTCTTCAGACAAAATTAAATATTAGACAAAGGGAACCGGTGTAAACACAAAACACATTGATATTCCTCTTGGTTAGCAGTGGTTTCTGCCTTGCTTCTCTCCCATGAATCCCATATTTGCCCTGTTTCCTTCTTATTGTGGAATCATGAAAACTGACCTTACCTGAGGCTGGAGACCTGCAGTTCTTTGGATGTTCTTGTGGGATCTTTTGTGACTTTCTGTATGAGTTGTCGCTGCGCCCTTGGAAAAATTGTGGTGTACCTGCCACCCCTCAGGAGATTCACCACTGTTCCAAGTGTTCTCCATTTGGAGATAATGGCCCTCACTGTGGTTCGTTGGAGTCCTAGAGCCTTAGAAATGGCTTTGTAACCTTTTCCAAACTGATATATTTTTACAACCTTTTTTCTCATCACTTCTGGAATTTCCTATAATCATGGCATCGTGTTCTTGTAGAAACTTTGTGTTGATGGCATGATTCAATGAATACGAATGAGGTTTAGAATCAACAGGGCTGGCTGCAATCAAGCCTGGCTATGTTCAATCAGCTGAATGTAATTATCAATTAAATTTTAATTGGTTGATTGAGAAACTAATGAGGCAATTCACGTGGGCGATATGGGTGTTTGATGACGTTTTTCATTAAATATAACGTGTCTGTGTGCGCACGCGAATGTGTGTGTGTGTGTGTGCCTGTGCGTGTACGTGTGTGCATGTGCGTGTGCGTGTGTGTGCACTCCCAGACAGGCTGTCTCTGAAAGAGCATCAGCACTCTGATAAGGGGAATGTGTTGAGACACAGACTTTCTGATTTCCATCTGAATAGTAGATCCTAATCTGGCCTCATTTCCCAGGTTCTTCTCTCTCTCTGTCTCTCTGTCTCTCTCTCTTTCTCTCTCTTTTTATCTATGATCCTTCCATATAGCTTTCTATGATATTATTTCTGTTTCCAGGCCCCCTCTCATGGCCCATAATTCCAGGGTTAACCAAACCTGTATCGCACAGGTACTGAACACCTGGGGACGCCCCCATAAGCCTGAGTTTTGGTATGGTCCAGGAGTCTGCCCGGGTAGTCAACAGCAGGCATATTACGGGACATTCCAATTCCAATAAAATGGGGGGGAGGGGGGGGCTGGAGGGGGTGCTGGCATCTGAGCAATCTGATCTCTTATAGCTCATAAAAGCACAGAAGGGCCCGCTTCCAGTGTTTTCACAAAGAGAATGCCATTCCTGACTAGTTTGTTATGCAACATCTTTCCAGAGAAGACGGAGGAGAGATGTTGGAATGTGTGGTACAGGCTAATGTGCTGCCGTCGGTTTTTTTATCCAACGCACAACACCACCGCGTTTTACACCCGACCTCTCTTGAAGCAGTTGAAGCAGTTTTCCTTTTCAGGTGTAGGCTGGAGAAGGGGACCCATGGAAAAGCAGCAGTCTGCTTTAATTTTCTGCCTACTTTCTTTTTGGGGGGGGGGGGGGGGTGGTCAGAAATGGGACCTCTGGTCCAAGTCTGCTGTAACATGAGGGACCTATGTTGCTATTGGAATTTTATTCCATGCTCATGATAATTACTCAGGGGTCTCCTGCATCTCAGTTTGAGCACACACACAGACACACACACACACACAGACACACACACATTCACTCACTCACTCACCCATATATACGAACAGCTATGTTTGTTCAAAGAACTGCTACCTGCCACTTAAGACCATAGGTCTGCTTTGTTAGAATTCCACAGTGTGCTGAAGCAATTAAAATCACAGGGGAGGCCAATACGTGAAACATCTCCTAAAACATTTCCAAGCAGCATTCAAGGTTAGGATGTACAAAGTAAAAACACGGAAAGAAAATACCTTCCAGATGCGCTTTGTTCAATAGCAACACTGTAATTTTAAATTGCCTTAAAGATGTTATGAATAAAACATTGCATTTGTTTATTTGCGTTGTTGTCATGCCACATGTAGATGAGAGTGTCCGGCTCTGTGCTTTCTCCTGATTGGTGTACAGGGAACATTCTGGAGTGTTCTCTCTCCTGATTGGTGTACAGGGAACATTCTGGAGTGTTCTCTCTCCTGATTGGTGTACAGGGAACACTGTGCTTTGTGCTTTCTCTGGGTTGGCAAGGATGGCTGTAACTGTTTCTTGATTTCGTGCCAGCTTGTAATCTTTATTATATAATTACCCATTTACAATTAACATTTACTCCATCTGACATTTTAACTGCATTTCTTGATAAGCGCATGAATGTTCTTGTGTCCCTAAATGAAACTGGGGCCTAATCTCTTGAGCGAGCCAGTGTTGGTGTACACAGCCGGTTAGCTCATTTAGCCTGGGCAATCGGTGGAAATTAAAACCTGCGTAGGACTGGAATTGGCAAACCCTGAACTAGATTGTGCTTTCTCCTGATTGGTGCGTAGAGAATAATTCTGTTCCTATTGGCCGAGAGGGATGTGGGTGAATGGCTCCATTGAGGAGTGCTGTGGTGGGACAGGGGGGCTGCAGAGGATGCGCTCCCCCCCACCCCCCCCAGTCGTGGGATGTGCATCTGGGCAGACTCACAGTACAGGCCCGGGGGATTATGTCTGGAGATAGGCTCTGGACTTTGTAAGGAATTAGACGCCACTTCGGAGATAAAAACTTGCGTGCGATCCACTTCTTCCTTCCAGCGTACACACACTCGTGCGCACGGACACTTATCTCTCCCTCCCTCCCTCCCTCTCTCTCTCTCTCTCTCTCTCTCTCTCTCTCTTTCATGCACACGCAATCTCCCATGAGCACTCTTGCAGACGCACGTTCGCGTACACGTACACAAACACGCACACTCACGCACGCACGCCCACACACGTGCCCTTTCTTTCAGTTTGACATTAAAGAAACCTGTGATTTGCATTGTGCAATTTCAGGTCACTTTAAGTGCTTGAGATGGTAAACTGAACTGAATAGCAAAATGGAAATCTCTCTGCCACTTATTTCATTTTGGAGTCTAACCATTATTAAGAGGAGAATGATGTCATAATGCACGTGGGTTAACTCCATTTTTTGACACTGGCAAGCCAACCAGCCACGCAATACATACAAAAGTATTATGTGTTCATTCGTTCATTCATTCGTTCGTTCATTCATTCATTCATTCATTCATTTGAGTATGCAGGATATGTGTAAATACCATAAGTCTAACCAAGGAGCCAGCAATGTAGTGTTGATTATGTGGACAATGATCATCCCAAACTGTTTTGTTTTTTTATAAGATGGATGAAGACAAGTTGGCAGTAAAAGGCTCCATCTGTGATTTTAATGAGCACGAGGATCTTGGTGAATTTATGCGAGCGTGAAGACGCTCGTTTCGATGACGCGGTAGTTTTGGGTCCATCCCTACTTCGTTTCTCTCTCTCTCTCTCTCTATCTCGGAGGTTAACTGACGGGGTCACGCCCCCAAATCCCTCAGAGGGCTGTTTGCATGAGGCCATCGCCTTGACAACAGCCCCCCTGGGCTTGCGGGGTTTGCTCAAATTGCCGAATGAAAGACTTTGGCTACCAGTCCCTGTTTAGAGACGTGGACTGTATGATTACAGATTTACTCCTCCAGACCCCACAAAACACACAGGCGCTCACACAGGTCACGCCTAAACACACACACGACACACGACACACACCATGCACAAACACACACACACACACACACACACGCACATCACACACCGCACGCACACCACACACACACGCACACACACACACGACACGCACCATACACAAACACACCGCACGCACACCACACACACACACACACACACACACACCCCACACCACACGCACACCACACACCACACACACACCGCACCACACACCACACACACACCACCACAGCAACACGCACACACACACACACACACGCACCACACGCACACCACACACACACACACACACACCACATGCACACCACACACACACACACGCACGCACACTATTATAAATGTGTCCCAGACTGTCATCGTCAGCTGTTTATCCATGGTTGGCCCTCGCAGTTTTTTAAAGGTGAAGTGTGGCTGGCTGTGATTGTCATGGTTGCTATATTGCCAGTCTGGCCAGGCCCCTCCCCCTGGTCATGCCCCCCCCCCCAACAGGCTGAGGAGTGGAATAGGGGAGTGCTCTTCATGTCCTCCTCTTGCACTTTTGGCATACAGCTCAGGACTTTAAAAAATGTATTTCCCATTTTTTATCGACAGTTTGCAGTCACAAGTCACTGCTGTGCACCTGCCATCTGTGCATGGCTAGCGTCCATGCTACACGTCCACGCCTGGCATACACCTTGAACACTGTATCAGCCAATCAGCATTGTCATTACTGCCCCCCTGCCAGTGTAACGGCCAATCATCATTGCCATTACTGACCGCATGCCAGTAAGCCCTGATTAAAGTTTTTCTTTAGTTTATTTGGAAGGACTAAAGGAGCATGGATTAAAGCAGCACTGTCTGCATCTACACGGTGCTCTGCATCTACACAGAGGGGCACTCCCGCGAGAGCACGTCCATTACCGAAGGTTGGCCCTTCCTGTCCTGTCCCTTCTTTCAAATTTCTCAGGCTCAGATCGGCACGTGTCATCACCGTTTCTGTGGAAACGGCAAGCAGGGACCGGGACCAGGACCGGGACGCCGGGGGTTTAGACCAGCCTGAACAGCTCCTACTCCCCTCAGGTCCCCCCCCCCCCTTGTGTCAAATACAACCTGCTCCTTTTTCCTCGACCCCCGAGTTTTCCCGGGCTGATTGGCGTCTTTAAGGGAGCGTGGACAAACTCCAGCGGCTACAAACGGAGCCTTTTTTTGGGCTCCTGCCGAACTCTTAAGGCTAGGGGCTTAAGAGGCTGCAACATTCGCAGCATGCGCT
>NC_057937.1:57111343-57133843 GCF_018555375.3 Anguilla rostrata
GGTCGTTAATTTAACTCTGTTAATTGCATCAGGATGCAAGAGTGGCAGCTCAGTGAGGCCTGGTACTTCATTAAGGGCTCTCCTGGATAAAAAACCAAACAAAAGGCATTATTAACCCTCCTAATATTCAGAAATATTCATTTAACCTCCTGCTCCACAGCTGTTACTGCTGCTGACCAGGGCTGTCAAATTTCACTGACCAGTGAAAAACGCAGAGAGCAGATATATCTCTCTCTCTATGCTTGCCCTCACACAGGCATGTGTGCGCACATACACACACACATACACACTCCCACACGCACACACACACACAGGCCCACACACACACACACACACACACGGGCAGATACACACACACACACACACTGCTCTATCTCCGCTAGTGTCCACCGGCTCCTGAGGTGAATTGTTTTGTCGATGTTTGGATCTGCCCTTCGTTTTTCAGCTGGGTAATTACTCCTGGGGAATTGGAGTGTGAAGTGACTCGTGAGATTGACCCGAAACTCACGGTCGGCCCCCTTGTCTCCTTCCGTCGCCCGCTGAACGGGGTGGAGACGTCGCCCGCTGAACGGGGCGGAAACGTCGCCCGGATCTCGCCCCCGTCGCCGCGCCGTCATTTTGAGACGGACCGTTTGTTTACCCGCTCTGAGCTCACACCAGGGGGAGTCCCTGGGGAGACCTCTGACATGCCCCAAACCCCCTCCCCCCCCACACACACACACACACACCCCCCCACACCCCCCCCAGCAACAGGCCGGGAGGGGACGTGTGCAGGTGAACCCCCCCAGTCCCTCGTTCGGGAGCCCGGGCTGTGATTGGTTCCCTACTGAAGAGGACTGGATGAGGTCAGCCAGCCTCTCTGGCTGCAGGAAGGACTTAATAAAGGAGGATGAGAGAGAGGAAGGGAGGAGGGCAGGGGGGGCAGGAAGGAATGAGGGAGGAGGAAGAGGAGGAGGAGGAGGAGGAGGAAAGCTAATCAAAAGGAAAAGGACATAGAAGGAAAGAGAGAAAAAAGGCGGCAAGGGTGTGTGAAAGACAGCCAGGTCTCTTCGATGGGGTGGCTGTTTCAGCTCCTCCAGTTAATTTTCTCAACACCACCTCCCCCCATGCCACGCCACCACCCCCAGCGCACACTCCCCACCTTCCTCCTCCCCCACCCCACGCCACGCCACGCCGCCTCCCCCAGCGCACACCCACCCCCCACCCCCCCCCCCCCCATGCCACGCCACCACCCCCAGCCACACTCCCCACCTTCCTCCCCCAGCCCCCCGCACCCTCCCCAGCACACACCCCACCCCGTCTGTGACAGTGCAGGCAGTTTCGCTGGAATGCCGGTAGCGCCCGTGGAGCTGCCCTTCCTTGAGCCCCCGACATGCCCCCCCCCCCCCACAGGCTAGCGGTGCTGCCGGTTGCTGGGTGTGCAGACGGCCAATCAGAGCGTGACAGATGCTAAGCGCTACGCCGCCGTCGCTCGCGTGGGAGGGGCACGGGGAAAACCGCTGGATGTGGTTGGCTGCGGCGAGCACAACACGGGGAGGAATGCAGGAAGTGCGTGAGCGCATGCACACGCGCACACACACACAAACACGCGTGCAGACACACACAGGATACTGACACAGATGCACACGGACACACACACACACACACAGGATACTGACAGAGGCACAAACGCACATGCACACAGAAGTAAAAGTACAGTGGAGGAACATTTTTTGTTCTTTACCCTGGAATTACAAGTGTTCTCTTTAGGTATTACTATTTTACAACAAAAAAAGGTACAAATTAATTGTGTATTGCTGGCATGGTGTACAATTTTGTGTACCCATAGGGTGCCACCCCAGTGACAAGCTTTGTAACTTTTCAGGAACTTTTCTGTTTGTCTTTTTTTTCTGAGAGTGCAGTGGAGTTCTTACTGAAAGGTTCTGATGCCCTTTGAGTGTGTGCATGTGTGCGTGCGCGTGTGTGTGTGTGTGCACGTGCGTATACGTGTGCATATATGTGTATGTGTGGGGGGGGGGTGTTCCTGGGGGGGCATTCTGCAGACCCTCATGCTGGTTTACTTGGGGATATATGGAGCCCCAGGAATGACATCATCACCAGTGACCGGCCTGTCTGCAGCTTTCACCTCGAAACGCGAGTTCAAATAAGTCGACCGGGTTCGGTTAATAACTGAGAGCAGAAGTTGGCCCGAAAGCCAAGACGCGGGTTCCGTCAATTCAATTTCAGTTCGGTCAGCCCAGGAAATGACTTTAAATTCAGTACAAACGTTATGCGCATTTTGCAATTTTGCATGAATTTAATTATCCCTCATTTCCTGATCTGAAATGGAATTGATTCTGAATCAGATTGGCCCTCTGACGCACACGCTACATCAAAGAATTACAGAGAAGGCTCAATCTAATGTTACTGGATGCCGCTGGCATTCTTGATTGTCACTTCTACGAACAGTACTCAGTGTAACCACCAGGGGGAGGGGGGTCGGAAGGGGTAGGTGCATCAGTTGAAGCAGACAGGTGTAGTGGTATTGTGATAAAGGAGTTGGGTCTTTATCCCACCACAGGTGGCAAGTTCCTCTGCATTGTAGCACTGTGGCCCACAGAATCTACCCAGGACAAGCGTAAAAAAACTGCGAAGCAAATGTGTGGATGACAGTGATTGGCTCCTAATGAACATGAGCTGGACTGATGCCACGCTGGGTCTGGGTGACGGAGGCTCGCGCTGTAAACACCGTCTCGTCCACATTCATCAGCGTTATGGGACCGGCGAGATTTAGCCGCTCTTCTTGCTTTTTGCGTAACCGTGACGGTGCGGCGGGGTTTCTGTTTCGTTCTGTGCCAGTGACGCATTTTTAATGCTGCCTGTTTTGCAGCGGGGTTGCAGCGGTACGCGTTTGTGAGAAAGCGCTCCTGAACTGCGCACCTCTTGCGGTGTCGCGGAGGGGCATAACAGTCTCGTGTCAAACCGAAAAAAGGAGCAGGCTGTGGGGCGCAGTCTGACTCTGGAGGGCAGCCAGCTCTCAACCCATGTGCGACCCCGCCCCGTGTGCGACCAGAGGTTCGAATCTCTGCCACGGCACTTTCTGTACTGTGATTGCATCTCCATCTGTAACCCTCTCTGCTTTCCCTCCAGCTGTTTAAAGAGAAAGAAAAAGAAAAAAAACAAGGCCGAGTTGCCTGCTCTCCGGGTTTTTAAATTTTTTTTTTTTTTAAGAGGTGCATTTTTTAGTTACAGACAGGAAGCCGTTTGTTGGCAAACAAAATGAGTGGGCATGCCCAGCTGTCCTTTTTATAATGATGTAATTAGGCTGTCGTTGGCCTGACGCTCCTGTCCCAGGGCAGGACGTGTTCCTTTCGTGGTCTGACCGCAACGGGAGATCAAGAGGACCGCCTTAATGAGATCCAGCCAGGGGTTTTTAAAAAACCAGAATATTTAAAACCGCAGAACTTCCGCTGCTTCGTGAACCGTCGTTCCATTTTAAATATAAGCGAACTGCACTCTTATTTGAGCCTTGGGGTTAAAACGGATGGATGCAGATCTAAGGACTTCGGGTAACTGCATCAAGAAAAAAATATGCGCTCAACACTTTCAGTTAAGCTACGACGTAGCTACGACTTTGAAATGTTTCAGCACATTTCTTTCATCGCTGAAATAGTGTTATGGGCTGGTAACACACGGGATATAACAGCGTTTCGCTGATGAAAGCGAGGTGTCGAAACACTTTAATATTTTATCCTCGGCAGAGCTAAAAACATCGAGCGCGGATATTTCCTGGGTGCACTAACAGCAGCTCGTCCCGTGCACTTCGCACAAACCCTGTTTTCGTTTCAGATCCTCCGCCCCCAAATGAGTGCCGCGCTAAATAAAACTCGGCTCTTCGAAGGAGTTGCTTAGTGTCTTGTCTGTTTAGGCTCTCGTTAGCCCCTGCACCTGCGGCCCAGCAGCTAGCCAGCAGCAGATAAACAGAGGCAATGAAACCAGGGGACTCGAGAGACAGAACAGCAATTCAGATTTTGGCCAACCGCGCGATCGAAGCTCTGTCCAACAGTGCCAGTCGAGACGGCGACGCAGAAGTCCTTCAGCCTCTCCGTCTCAGAAGGTCGCTTCCGGGAGGGGGGACGTTATCGCGTGTACGTGTCTAACGGAGGACTCTCTCCCCTCCTTGAAAAAACACTTCACTGATTGTCGAGCTCGTGGGCTTGAGTGGAAAGAAAAGAGAAAAAAACAATAGCGATGCAAAAACGGTCAATCGGTGCGCGTGAGTACAGGCATTCGACCGCGGGGTTTCAGTCTTAGGGGAATGAAAATCAATCCCGGTGTTTTGGGTTTTATCGTTTGATTTGTCCTCTCCACACCACAGCCTGCTCACTCACTATCGATCCATTCTCAGCTTCCCCCAGTGAACTAAAGAGGTTTCTACCTTTGTTCGCGAGCGCCTTCTCATTCGCTCTCTCAAATTTCAAATTAAACTTCAGAATGCTTTATTGGCATGAAATACATTTGTAAATGCTGCCAAAGCTTACATACGGAAATACAGAAATATGTTAGAACATGGACATGAATTGAACAGAAAAATTGCTGTGCTTGTGATAACAACAACAACACAACCCTATAAATAATAATAAAAAGGGGTGACATAGCTCGGGAGGTAAGACCGATTGTCTGGCAGTCGGAGGGTTGCTGGTTCAAACCCCACCCTGGGCATGTCGAAGTGTCCTTGAGCAAGACACCTAACCCCTAACTGCTCTGGTGAATGAGAGGCAACAATTGTAAAGCGCTTTGGATAAAAGTGCTATATAAATGCAGTCCATTTACCAATAATAATAAATAAGAATAATCCTCCTCAGTCTCCCTCACTGTTAAACTCTCTCTTTCTCTCTCCCCCTCATTCGCCCACACAATCAATTTTTTCAATGTCAGTTTGTCCTATTGACATCATGAAGCATACATTCATAATGGCAAAGCAATATACGTAGAAAGCGGCTGCATTAGAGCACGGTGCAGTATGAATTAGCTGGCGTAATTACCACCCAACTCTCTCATTTCGCATCTTCCTCTCACGCCCTGGCTGTCTTATTCTTACTTTCACACTCTTTTTTTCCCCTCTTTCTTTTTCTCTCTTGCTCTGTCTCTCATCCGCTCTTTCTTTCAGTTTTTTTTTTTATTTTTATTTTTTTTACCTCCCTCCCTCCGCTCCACGGTGGCGCTCCCCCGCATGGGGGCGATGATGTAATCGCTCCCGACTTTCCCGACAGGCATTCCGATGTTGTGGCGTTCCGGCTGGGAGGCTCGGAAGGCCGGGAGCCGCGGCGATGAACAGGGGTGATAATTTTATTCGGAAACCGCGCCTGCCTGAAGCGGGGGGTTGGGGGAGAGGGGGGGGTGGAAATAATTTTTTTATAGTTTTTCCACTGTGTCACGAACTGACCCCCCCCCCCCCCCGCCTCTCCCCCCATACCGCACTGCTCAAAACCGATAGCAGTAGGGGGTCTGGGGATAATCACACGCTTGTGTGTGTGAGCGTGGCGGCCACATGATAAGGTCCCTGCCTTACGCAACAATACATTTTTCCCATGTGTGGAGAGTGTGTACTGTGGAGAGAGGCACTACGATCTTTACTTCACTCTAGTGTGTTTCTTTTGCACCTCTGCACCTTGAACTAATGCACTTGTTGTACGTCGCTCTGGATAAGAGCGTCTGCCAAATGCCTGTAATGTAATGTAATGTGTGTCTTTTGACCTGTATTGGCCTTCCTGATCTTTTTTTTTTTGTGTGTGTGACAGTGGATTCTTTTTTTTACATTTAACTACACATGCCGGTGATATGGAGGCTTGACATTAACAGAATAAAACGGGAAACTACTGAATCCAGGCTTTCAGCGTGACGGCAACCCTGCCCCTCCCTCTCTCGATCGCTTCTCCTTTTCTGTTTTTGTCTCTCCCTCTCTTGATCTCTAATTCTTTTCCATCTCTTTGTCTCTCCATTTCTCTCTTGCACTTTTCATTCTCTCTATCTCTTCTTTTCTCTCTGTCTCTCTCGATCTCCCTCAATCTCTTTTCTCTCCATGTCCTTTCTTCTTCCCTCTCTTCTCTGTCTTTCTCTCTCTCACCCTGTCTTCCTTTCTCTCCATCGTTCTCTTATACATACTAAAAAATAGTCTCCTTTAAGTGTTAAAATAGAGGGCTATCGAAGGTCAGAGGTCTCTCTCTCTCTTTCTGCGACACGTTCTGTAATATGGCACACAACCACATTGCCATAGAAACCATCTACATTCGGTCTCTATGCCGGTGATGACACACACTACTTCCTTCTCTGCTTCCTGTTCCTTGTTTGTCTTTAAACTCTGCCATGCCCCCTCTCACCGTGACCTTGTTTTTGCTGTCCCATGCGGTCACGCGGTGTGTGTGTGTGTGTGTGTGTCCTACCCCCCCCCCCCCCCCAGGCCGGCCGTCCCTAGCGCGGGACACACGGCCATAACCGTCCGCGGGGGGGGCAGGGCCTGTCGTTTCCGCCTGACTTGGCAGGGCGGGAGTCTTGATTGATTCGGCTAATCATTGTTTTGATTGGGCCGGTTTAGCCGCGGCGGCCCCAGACTCCTCCGGTAGCGCACGCGGCGTAACGAGGGCGCCGGGCCAGCTGCCGAGCCGCCGCCGCCGCGCAGCCTGGCTGTAAACCGCCTCCTGTTACCGCGCCGACGGGCGCCAGGCTGTCTCCGCCGGCAACACACCTGACACGCCCAGGAACCGGCTGGCGTCGGGGCCCGGCTCCGTGGGGCCAGTCTGCGGCGGCGCACTCCGGAGTGAAAACGGAGGAATAATGACCTCCGATCGGCGCTTTCTTTAAAACCCGCGATTCTGATGCTGAACTGCACGCGGCTGCTGAAGTGGATGCAGCAGCGTTTCTGGAACACTAGTTTAACCTATTTGAACCTTGAGGTTTTTTTGGAATGTTTTCTCAGAATTCCAAGTTGGTGTTCTAGAATTCCACTGCTTTCAGTCTGCATTAGCGATTGTTGCATCAGCTTTAGAATGTTCAGTCAGGAACATTCTGATCACGTATTTGTGACCTCACACCTTTAAAGGGTTAAACCCCTTTCTTCCCCCCTCTCTTTGTTGAACCAGCAGGGCTAATACATCATGACCTGCTGTCTTTTCCTCCTTCTCTCTTTTCTTTATTTTTTCCTTTTTTTCCCCCATCTGCACATCTCTCCTCCTCTCCTCCTCCGGCACCTTTCCCAGGGCCCGGAGTGTGTGTTTGCTCTGGGCCGAGCCTCCGCGCTCTCCTCGCTGCGGCTAAAACAAACAGCGCTTTTAGGTGTTCCCACTTCTGTTCCGTTGCTTTAATTAGGAGCTCCGTTAAAGTTTAATGCCCTGCTGGCGTTGCCAGGGAGATTTACAGCCGGGGTGTCCTGGGACTGTGTCCGGGTTCGCCTCTGGCAGCACCCTGGTGACGTCATCGCGGTCGGGTCCCGAAAAAGACGTTTGTGTGCTATGTGTGTGTGTGTGTGTGTGCATGGGTGTGTGTGTGTGTGTGTGTGTGTGTGTGTGTGTGCATGGGTGTGTGCATGTGTGTGTGTGTGTGTGTGTGTGTGTGTGTGTGTGTGCATGGGTGTGGTGTGTGTGTGTGTGTGTGTGTGTGTGTGCATGGGTGTGTGTGTGTGTGTGCATGGGTGTGTGCATGGGTGTGTGTGTGTGTTGTGCATGGTTGTGATGGGGTGTGTGTGTGTGTCTGTGCATGGGTTGTGTGTGTGTGTGTGTGCATGGGTGTGTGTGTGTGCATGGGTGTGTGTTGTTTTGTGTGTGTGTGTGTGTGTGTGCATGGGTGTTGTGTGTGTGCTGTGTGCGTGGTGCGGCTAGTTGTGGTGCGTGGCTTGGCGTGTGGTGTGTGTGTCAGGGTGTGTGTGCGTGTGCGTGCGTGCGTGCGTGCGCGTGTGTGCGTGTGTGTGCGTGCGTGTGTGTGCGTGCGTGTGTGTGCGTGTGCGTGCGTGCGTGCGTGCGTGTGTGTGTGTGTATACATGTGTCTGTGTGTGTGTGCGTGTGTGTGTGCGTGTGTGTGTGTGTGTGTGTGTGTGCGCGTGTGTGCATACATGTTGTCTGTGTGTGTGTGTGTGTGTGCGCATACATGTTGTCTGTGTGTGTGTGTGTGTGTGTGTGCGCATACATGTTGTCTGTGTGTGTGTGTGCGTGCGTGCGCGCGTGTGTGTGTGTGTACATGTTGTCTGTGTGTGTGTGTGCGTGTGCGCGTGCGCGTGCGTGCGTGCGTGCGTGTGTGTCTGTGTGTGTGTGTGTGTGTCTGTGTGTGTGTGTGTCTGTGTGTACTATTCAACACTGTGCAGCACCATTTTAGGGCCATTGGACGAGTGTCCAGACAGTCGTGTTTAGAAAACTAAAAGAACAGTTTGAGGTAAAATTCCTTGAGCAGGAAACCTCATGGCCTTTGACCTCCAAACTCCAGCTCAATAAACACACTGTACAAACGATACTCACACAAGGCATACAATAATGCGTTTCCATAACAACTGGGTTTCCACACCACCCAGGCCAGCTGAGAAACCCGGGGTTATTTTATTTATTTTTGCGGATTGCGGAGTCGTTGCATTGCACTTGTCTTTCGTTAATTCCCATAATGATTTCTTGCTTTTTTTCTGGTAAACCGAACGGAAGCACCAGGAGGAGCTCGGTTCGAATCCCGTGTGTGTGTAGTTCCGCTTTAGTAGGCCGGCCGTGTGGACGGGTTGATGGCTCGCTCGCGGCTCCTGTAAACCGCGCCGGTTAAAGTTGTCTGCTTAGCGGGTGAATTATGCAGAGCAATGCGACCGTGCGCACCTGGCCCGGGACCATTCTCACCCGGGGCATCTCCTCATTAATAATTGATTCTTTTTCTCTTTGTTTTTTGTTTTTTTTTTTCTTTCAGGTATTGTGAAGAAGAGATGTGAAGAGGGAGGAGAAGAGACCTTAGGGGAGAGGGAGTGAGAAGAAGCTTCAAAAGGAGCGGGCGGAGGACAGGATAGAAGGAGAGAGAGAGAGAGAGAGAGAGGGAGAGAGCGAGGGAGAAAGAAAGAGGGGATCGAGAGAGCGAGAGATACAGGCAGAGAGAAGAAGAGGTTTAGAGGGAGTGTGAGAGAGAGAGACAGCGAGAGAAAAGAAGAAGAGTTTGAGAGAGATAGAAAGAGGGAGGGAGGGGGGTGAAGGAGGGAGGGAGGGAGGGGCAGGGTTGCCGTGCCGCCGGAAGGAAGGTCTGGATGCTAACCCCCGCCGGCCCCGCCCAGCTCTCACAGCGATGGCCTCCAACTTCAACGACATCGTGAAGCAGGGCTACGTCCGCATGCGGAGCAGGAAGCTGGGGGTGAGTGGAGAGGGTGTGGGGCTCGACCAATCACGGGGCAGGGATTTATGATTTTGTAAAGGCCGGCTGTCACGGCGGATTTCACCCGACTGCAAACGCGTGCGCGCGTCCTCAACCCAGTTTTTATTTTTCGATTAGTTTGGAAGAATTCAAGTGAAGTGGTGTTTTTGATCGAGCAGCGCAGAACGGAGCAGATGGCTAGGCCGGCGTCGCGGTAAGCTGTTTCTGAAGTAAACTGTTTAGCCGCGTCTTAATTTCCCGCTGAGTCGCCGTTCTCGTCGGCTGGCTAACGAGCTGCGCTCACCAGCTAGCGAAGCAGCTGCGCTCGGACGAGGAGGCTTTGAAAGAGCGCTTTGAAACGCTCCAGCGTTCCTGGCGAGGTGCGTTAGCAGTGCGGGGTGTGCGATGTGTGTATTCCCGGATTAGAATTTGTGAGAAGCGGACAACGTGCACAGCTGGAAGCTTCATCGCTAAAGAGGTCGGGAGCTGTTAGAGCTGATGGCGGACTTGCAGGGAGGGGGGGAGGTGGAAGGGGGTGGTTGTGGTTGCTATCACTATCGCTGTCTAAACATTTCGTGGACCGGGCCAAACTAACAGTAAACCTTCTCAACCGCTTACTCAGACCGGACAGTTGGGACCAGGAACCTGACCTGCGCGAGTGGCATCTGGCAACCCCCAGCGCATTCTCTCTGCCACAGCCCAGCCGCCTCCTACCTGGAAACAGAATAGAGTCGCCTGATTGGCTGAGACTGACAGACGCACATATAAACCCCTGAGGATTGTATCTCTTCTTTTTTTTTGTTTTTTTTTTGGCAGGGCCATTGCTGTAATGGAATTATGGGCTGGATATTAGGAGTATCACTTCCTGTGGCGGATTCTGCTGTTGAGAGACCGTCGCTTAGCGCTGTGGCCTAATGAGGCCCTGCATTAGTCATCCCTGATTCAGGTTATAAATATGGGTCATAATTATAAAGCACTCTAATTTAGCTCACTCTGCTCGGAGCACATTCATCATGTCAGCCTCTTTGGCTTTCTCTGTGTGGCTGCAGAGTGCACCCGGCAAAGGGAGGGGGGGATTGGGTGGGGGGGGGGGGGGCGTAGAAGGTTTTAGGAAACACTTTAGGGCTCGGCACTAATGAGTTCCGGACTACTGAGTGGAGATGTTCCGGAATGTTCCGGGCTTTTTTTCCGCCCTTCCAGTGAATGCAGATGTGCACTGGGCCCCCAGTGCTCCCTGGGAGGAAGTGACCGCGTGCAGGAAGTTGGGAGGGCAGTGCGGCGGTGGCCTTGGCAACCGTCCCCGTGACGATGGAACGATGGGCCCGCCGCGGTCGGGGGGAGAAAGGCGGGCTTGCTGGCAGCGCGGCGCTCCAGTCCTCCCAGACACACACAGGCGTATTGTCAGCTCTGCGTGTAAATCCTCTTTGAGACAGCAGATTTGTACGGCTTATCTTGTACTGTTAGCTCACCCCCCCCCCCTCCTCCCCCTCTTCCCCCCCCGGGTCCTGGTACAGTAGCTCCCTAATTTTCCCGCTGCCACCCCACAGTGTAGGATATCCCATAACCCCTCCCTCGCAGGGCTCGCGTTCTCTCGTCTCTGATGTCACTTCCTCCCCCCGCGCCGGACCCCAGCTGTAGTTATTTGGGGATTTGTGTACCCCCGATCCGGAGGGGAGCGCTGCGGTCCGGGTTCCGGCTCTTTCTCCGACGTGCGGCTCGTGTGCAGTCAGCGCTTCTGTGGTTGCCGTGGCAGCGCCAGGGTTGTGGCGCTCGTGTCCCTGGGGAGTACATGAGACGGAGCACCTAAGTGTGATTTATACACCCCCCCTCCTCCTGCGCCACTGTCTCTCTCTCTCTCTCTCTCTCTCTCTCTCTCTCTCTCTCTCTCTCTCTCTCTTCCCCTTTGATTTCTCCCCCTCTCTCTCTCTCTCACCCTTTGACCTCTCCCCCTCTCTCTCCCTCGCTCTCTCTCCCTCTCTCTCCCTGACTCCTCCCCTTCTCTGTTTGCCTGCCTCAGCATTCTCTCACCTTCTCTTTCCCCTTTTTCTCTTTATTGTCTGTTTTCCCCTTTCCTCGCTCGTTCTCTCCCTCCTCTCGTTCTTCCGTCCCCTTCTCTCCCGATCTCTCTCTCTCTCTCTCTCTCCCTCCCTCTCTCCTCCTGAGGCAGCGTGCCCCTGTCCCGTGTTGAGCGTGTGTAGCTCCTGAGTGATCAGAGCCGTGTTTCCAGTAGCTGTTCTTCTGGGCCTGATGGGGCTCGGAGCTCGTCTCCGTAAGCCCCGGTCTGCTGGGACCGAGCGACGATGTGGAGCTCCCCCCCCTCCTCGAGAGCGCCAGTCTGCTTCCGTCCGTGAGAGTCGCGGCCCCCGCCGCCGCACATCAGCTCTTACCACGGTCACGTCCGTGAGGGCAGAAGTGTCACGCCCTCCTCTGCTCTTTTCCCTCCCCTCTCTCTCCTCTTTTCCCCCTCTCTCTCTCCTCTTTCGCCCTGTTGCTCAGTGGGAGCCCCACGCCCCGCCAGAGGAGGAGGATGAGTGATGCTTGTTCCTTCCTGCTTTTTTTTGTTTCACCGCTTGCTCACCTGGGGAGTCCCCCCCCCTAGCCCCCCCCCCCCCATCGCTGTTGCCCCGGGCGCGCGGTGATGGCGGCGTTAGCGCTGGAGCTGGCTGCTCTCTGAAGCACGTCCTGACAAACATCTTTCGATATCCGCGGAGAAAATGGCTTTTTATTTGATTCGATTTGGAAACGCGTGAGGTCCCCCCTCCCGGGTACCCTCAGCGGGCAGGCCGAAACACATCGAGTTACGGGCCGGGGGGGCTTTTACCGGACGGGGGAGGTGCATCATTTGCTGCTGACAGCTGGTAGCCCGCAGGCGCCTGCTGGGCAGGCAGGGGGCGCAAATTTAGCGATGACCCACAGAGGAGCGGCTGACCTCGCGGGACGCGGGCGCGCTAATTTGATGTTGTTGTGTTCCAATCGATCGCTCCGCTGTCACAAGGTTAAAACAGAGGTCCTCTTCGAGCCCCGCTGCGTCCGAGATGAGACTGAGCTGATTGGCCGGCGGTCCCCGCGTCTGAAACGTCGAACCCGTCAAACTCGGCCCCCCCTCCCCTCCTGCTGAGAGTGGGCGTGGCTGCTGCCACGGCGACGCCAAAGGCGTTTCCAGGAAACGGGGGTTGTCCGGGGCGATGGTAATTGGCGCTGGTTTCTTTGGCCGCCTTGTCAGCAGGGGCAGGTCAATTTACCGTCAAAAATTGATTTTCTGGCTGTGAGCCCTCCCATCTTTGGGGGGGGGGGGGGGGGTTGGTTGACGCTGCTCATATCCCACTGCGGTGCCCCCCCCCCCCCCCCGGTAAAAGGGCAGCTAATGATGCAGTGCGGGCTGGAGGAAGCTTTCTGAGAGCGTGTGAGTCACACTGCAGCTCGTCAGGCTCATTTTCATTTTCATTTTCGTCTTTTTTATTAATGTCACAGCGCTAAGTCGCTCTCTTTCCCGGGTAATCTCCGTCTGCCTTTTGGCACGAGGTTCTTAAAAAAAAACGGTTCCCTGTGTGTGTGCCGGGGGGAAGGGGGGTATGGGGGCGGAGTCCCGGGCGGTGATTGACAGCTCTGGCTCCCTCCCCAGGGTTTCCCCGTCGGCGCGGTGCCAGCCGGACAGGCGGTTACTCTTCCTGCCATATCCCGCGCCTGCCGCCGCGCCTGTGTAACAGTGACCTGTCTGTCGCCTGGCGCCTCCTGCCAAATCCTGCCCCCCCCTCCTTCCCCACCCCGCCCAGTTCCCCACCTGGTGCCTGGGATAGCCGGTGGAGTCTGGCCCCGTCAGCCAACTGAACTCCTGCTTAGCAAACATGGCCGCCGTCCTTCAATGGTGACAGAACTCTACTATGGAAGGACGTAGGTTCCCCCCCCCCCCCCCAAAAAAAACACCTAGCGCTTCCACCTCACCTCCTCAGACCCTCCAGATTTTGGGGAAGCTAATTAACTCCCGCCGTCTCCTCTCTCTCTCTCTCTCTCTCTCTCTCTCTCTCTGTCCTCCCCTCCCGAGGTTCAATTAAAAACCAAGAACCCAATCAGCCTAATTAGCGCTTGCTTAACACTGGATTCCTGACTGCGTCTCGGTTCAGTGGCACGCTGGGTAACATCTAATTGCTCAGTTAGTCCGTCTCCTCATCCTCGGCCCCCCCGGCCCCCCTCTCCCCGGTTTGCCTCCTCCTCCGCCGCTGCCCTCTGGACCGCACTGCATTTTGGGAAGGGCGTGCAGCCGTAGCCGAGCCCCTCTTACACACGCATTTTGGCACCGGAAAAACAGAAAAGCAGAAAAGGAACACAGTTACCAGCCCTCTCTCTCTCCCCCATGTAAGAGCAGTCCCACACACTGCCCTGCCGTACGCTGCATAACTCAAACAGGACGGGCCGAAAATACATTGAAATGTAATAGAGAGTTAAGTTAATAGATCAGGGAGCGATGGAGGCAGAGTTGTTCATGTTATCATTCATAGCTATTAAGCTAAGTTCAGCTAAGTCTAGTATTATTAAGCTAAGACTAAGTAAGTAAGTCCAAAGGCAAGTTTATCTCTAATCTGGATTCAGTAAGCGGATGCACCACAGCCCCCCCCCCCCCCCCCCACTTCACAACACCCCCAATAAAAGGTGCTATGACTCACCTGCTCGATGCACTTGGTGCGATGTCTCATCTTCTGGCAGTTCATCACCGTTATATTTATAGATCCGGGATTCGCACGTTCGTCGGCGAGGAGTTCTCAGCAGAACGACTGCGCCGGCTGATCTGTGAGGGAGCTGTCAGGGGGCCGTGTTGGTGAGCTAGTCGGACTATTTCCGTCTCGTTATGTCGAATAATAATATTAAAAAGTTTTGTTTCCAGGTACCTACGGGCTTTTTTTTTTTTAATTCAGGTTTTTGTTTATTGAATTTTGTTTTTGTTTTTGTTTTTTGTCTGTATGTTAATTGATTTGCTTTCTAGAGGGACTGCAATGCCGGGTGTCATTCAAATGCTTTTTAAAATTTATTTAATAGTTTTTTTTTTTTTTTTTTTTTTTTTACATTTTCCACATGAAAAATCAGGAACATTAAAAATTAACATTCCAGATTCTAGAATGTTTTCCCTGAACGCCATCTTGAGCGGTGTTCAATCAGAGGCGGCTGATTGCTGGCAGGCCCCGCGTCCCCTAGGCAACGGCCTCCGTTTGGCGTTCTCAAATTTCAATTTAGCACAGCGGTAGTTTTCCACGCAAACGACCCAGTCCACAAATTCCAGCGGAAATGAATTTTATGCGCAACTCCGGCGCACATAAAAGAAAACAATAAAGAACTTGGAACAAATGGCTGACAGAAGAGCTGTTTCGAGACTCAAATTATTGTACGTCTGTTCCTGAGAAAAACTCCAAAATTAATGTAGTGAATTACACGTAAAACATGTTACAACTCACGTCTTTAAAAAAAAAAAACAGGTCTTGCGTTGCAAATTTAATTAGTTTACACTTTCTATAGCATGAATCTAGTCCAGAAGTGTAACGTGCTTATACCGCGGGGAACAAAACAAAGACGATACTTTGTTTAAAAATAGATCACCGCTTGACATTGTGGCAGTGGGGGAAACGATTCTGCCACCTGGAGGTTCGTCTCACCGCATCCAGCTGGATAGCTGCGTTTTAAATTAATGTTGTCATTTGCATCCGCACTGATGGCATCACAGACGCAGGTAGTAGGCAGATATTTTCAGTCCGCCGCACAACATGAAGCTCAATTGCTGTTTAAATTTAAGCTATTTGGCAGACGCTCTTTTCTAGAGCAACTTGCACAACTTATTTATTTATTTATTTGTTTGTTTATTTATTTATTTATTGCGTACAATCTATCTATATAGCTGGATATTTTATATAGCTGGATAGTTCTGGTTAATTATCTTACCAACGAGTACAACAGAAGTGCTCAACTTGGGATTCAAACCCGCAACCTTGGAGTTAAGGCCAGCTGCCTAGCCATTGTGTGACACAGCCACCCTACATACTAAGCGAATGCTTGCGTGATGCACCATAGCCAGGTGAAGGGATTTGGTTGCGCATATACCTCAAGGCGCAGCCAGGGGGAGCCTGTGTGCACACGTGCTGGTGGGTCTCGGGCTGACAGTTCGATGTTCAGCTCGAGAGCAGATTGGAAGCTTGCGCAAACCGCTGTGACTCTAAGCAGCTTTCGGTCCCGCTCGGGGTACCACAATGAAACGGGAGGCATCCCAGGTACATTTAATCTCCTTTCCAATAATTTGTTGCCTGTGTGTTGATCTCCTTTATTATGAAGGGGAAATGAAGTGAGTTGACGATAATCCACTTTGGTCTCGCGGAGGAATGCGACCCATGCCGCATATCCTTTGGTTTTTTTTTTTTTTCTTTCGCGTTGGTTCTCAAACTGTAGCCGGGGACCCCTGGTGGCCAGGAGACGGAGTTACAGTCTAATGGAAAATTGCCACAGTAAATATGAAGCGGTCTGCTTTCCCGCTGTGTTGACATCGCTGTGTTTTGCTCAGGAAAACAGGCACACACATCCCAGCGGTGAGCTGAATGTAGGCCTGCGCATTTCATGAGTTTTTTCAAAGATGGTAATTATATTTTATTTCAGTTTTTAAGTGTTTAGGTGGTCCACCGGGATCTTAATTGGTTCAGCAATCCGCTGGAAGAAAGAGTCCTTGAAAACCACTGTTCTGTTGCATTGTGGGAAAAAAGATTGAGGTGGTGCGGCAGGAATTTCTGCCTGTGTGGTCCGTGTTTGTCTGCAGTGGTGCGGCTGTTTCTGAGCTGTTCTGGTCTGTACTGTATGTCTGTCATTCTTGTGTATCGTTGTTGCTGAGATATCAGTGAGATCACTTACCAGCTGCTGTTGTCGATTAAATGGTGTTGGGGCAGGGTGGGGGGGGGTGTTAGTTCTTTATTCTTTATGAAATTGTCTGTAGATCTCCCGGTCTTAAGATATTCAGGGTCCGTCTCAGTTCACACATCATACCTGTGATCACCTCCTCCTGTTCCGATTCTGGTGTCTGTGGCTGGCAACAGTGCGTACGGTACATTTACATTCTCATTTTTATGATCAGCTGTGCCGTTACCCGGGGCAACCTGTACAGCATGCGGTTTTGCACACAATCCAGTTATACGGCCGGATATTTACTGACCCAGTGTTCACGTCAAGCGCCTCGCTCGGGGGGTAAAGCGGCAATGGCCCATCTGGGACGTAAACCCGCAACCTCTGAGTAACGAGCTGAGCTCCGTCAACGTTACAGTGCCCTTGCTCCCGGCACCCTCTGTCGCTCCGCCCCAGCACTGCGCCGCACGGAGACAGAGACGGAGACAAAGTCGCAGCGGGCCGGGCCGGGCCGGGCCGGGCCGGGCCGAGCCGAGCCGAGCCGAGCCGAGCCGAGCCGAGCCGAGGAGATCACTCCTTTCCTCCTGCAGTGTTGGAGCGCGCTCAGTGCGAAACCCCGAGGGCCTCTGCTCCTGCTCCTGCTCCTGCTCCTGCTGTGCGTCCCAGCGGTGCCGTTTCAGGGAAATCTACGTGTGGAAAATCGTGTCGGCAGGATGAGAGTGGGAGGATTGCGGAAAAGGAAAGGAAAGAGGAAAGAGAAGTGTGGAAGGACGGGCTCGCAGATCGGGTGGGGGTGGGGGTGGGGGTGGGGGTGGCTCGTCACGGGCGATGGAATCTCTCTTCCTCACTCGCTCCCCGGGCTTTGAAAGATGCCACGTTGCCGTGGCGCCCAACTACCTCCCCCCAAACGCCCACTACCACCACCCTCAGATTCACACTGCCACACTTGATGGTTTTAGCAGGCAGTCAGTCAGTCAGACAGACAGGCAGGCTGTCAAACAGATAGACAGACAGGCAGGCAGAAACACAGACACGCAGGCAGGCAGGCAGGCAGGCAGGCAGACAGACAGACAGACAGACAGACAGACAGACAGACACACAGACACACAGGCCGGCAGGCAGTCAGTCAGTCAGACACACAGACACACAGGCAGGCAGGCAGGCAGACAGACAGACACACAGACACACAGGCAGACAGGCAGTCAGACAGACAGATAGACAGGCAGGCAGGAGACAGGAGCAGAGAGACAGAACACAGTCAGCGGGAGGAGGGAAGAGGAGGGGGTGGGGGGTTGGGAGTTGGGGACGCCCTGGGAGTGGTGCATGTGGCAGGGTTGGCGTGGTGAATCTTGCAGCACTCAACGGCCCTCTATTCAAAAAATTCCAACTGCCACCAATCGCCTCGACAAGCTAAACAAGTGTTATCAGAGAAGACCTCTCTTTTCTCTCCCTCCCTCCTTCCCTCTCTCCCTTTCTCTTTCAGATTCCACCTCTTTTTTTCTCTCTCTGCCTCTTATCTCCTCATGTCTGTCCCTCTCTCCCTCCCCCATCTCTCTCTTTCTGTCATGTTCTCTTTCTTTCACCTTCCCTCCTTCTCCGTAGTCTCTGGCAGGCCTTGTCCTCTGCCTCGGTGAAGGACGGGAGCTGGGGGAGGAGTCTGGAGTGACATAAAGCCCATTCTCTCCCGTTCACCCTGAACGGTGAAATTCAGAGGACCTTGAAGGCACGGTCTCCTGCCCTCATTAGTGCCCCTGATTGGTCGCACGGTGTAATTAATGGTTTCCGACCAATCACGTCGCAGGCCGACGCTCTCTCCCCTTGCAGCAGAATGGCTGCTCAGGTGAGGAGGTACCGATTATCGGCAGTAAACGGGACTGTGGGAAATGGAGTCCTCAGCACAAGGAAGCTAAAATACAAACGATTTTATAATTTAGTTATAAATGTTTGCAAAGCTGAAGAGAAACTGATAGCACCTAGCGTTGTAGCGTGACATACCTTCGGAAAGAAACAGGGGGATCACAGTACCTGTAGGGCAGAACAGCCAAACCCGGGAAACACCTCATTCCCATGATGCAGCAGTGCGTTTCCACCAATGGTGATGACCACTGCCTGACAGGACCTATCCCACAGTGCACTGGGCTCCCAGCACCAGTGAATCAGTGCTGTCTTTCGTCTTTATAATGTTCCGAACAGTGCTCACAAGCCTAGAATTAAGACTGGATACTGAAAGCTCTTTTGTACTTGCACTAAAGAAAGAAGCAATTGCATGATAATCAGAAACAGTGCTGTTATTTCTACATGGCGATCCATTAAAATACCCTTTCAAAAAAAGCTGAGAATATGCACTTTAACCACATGTGCATGGTTATGGAGCACAGAGCCAAATCAAGAAAAAAAAATGTAAGTCTTTGTCCCAAACATTATGGAGCTCCCTGTATATTTGCAGTAAATGTAAACAATATAAGCAACTGCAGGTGTCCCAGTAAAGCACTGCGATGCGTTAGTAAAGAATGGCGCCGCCATCCGAAGCCTTTCAAGCTGTGAGGTACTTCTTCCCGCAAACGTCTCGACAAAACCCCCCGTGTGGTCTGAAGGCATCAGCGAGGACAGGTGCAAATTGAGAGTGGCAGGGGTGACTGTGAAGGTGATTCCTGATCTTTCTTTTATCAGGTGAATCCTGATCCTTTCTTTCATCTGCTTTCTCTCTCTCTCTCTCTCTCTCTCTCTTTCTCTTTCTCTTTCTTTAATCTCTTGACGTCGCGTAGAGCTGGGAGAGATGGGCTGTCTCGGCACGCCGGGGCTCAGACTTGGGATGCAAATTGAGTGTCTGGATGGCCTGTCATGGGACTACTCCCCACCCCACCCCCCCACTATTAAAACATCTGTCCAGCCTTCTGACAGACAAATTTTCGGCAGTAAAAAGCGTGACAGAGTAGGGAGCGAGTGCGGGACAGGCAGAGCTGGGGAGGTCTACTCTCCAGACGCCATTTGATCTTTCGCTCGTAGGAGCGTTCGCCGTGACTGGCTGGGAATGATGGTATTCCATGGAGTGTGTCCCTCTCCCTTCCACCCCTGTCTTTTCTCTCTCTCTCTCTTTCTCTCTCTTTATCTCTCCCTGCTCTCTTTCTTTCAGTCTCCTACCTTTCCTGACCTGTTTGCCTTTTTCTTTCCTTCTATTTCTGTCCACTCCATCCCCAATTTTAATCCCCCTCATTCCCTCCTCCCTCTCTCTTCCCCCCTTTCCTTCCCTCTTCCTCTTCCCCTCTCCCTCTCTTCTCTCTCTCCTCTCTGTTGTGGTTACTAAGTGGAGCCCCCAGCTGGATGTGCTGTAAGTGCAGGGTAAATAGTTAATCATGGCCTCGAGCCGCCCCCAGGTCCCCAGAGGAGGGGATTATTAGGGGTGGTTAATTATTTATGGCGAGGTGTGGGGTGATGGGGCACGGGGAGGCGGGATGGCCCCAGGCTGAGGGGGCGAGGGGGCGAAGGGGGCGGCAAGGCGTGGCGAGGCGGGAGAGGGGGCGGGAAGGCCCCAGGCCGGGGGGGAGGGGGGGAGCGGGTGAGGGCGGGGCCTCAGAGCAAAGTGCAGCGGGTTCGACGGAGCCCACCAGCTACACACTCACCACCGATGGAGCCCTCGAGGGGTATATGTGCGGTGTGACCCCCTTTCTGTTTAAACGTGTGTGTGTGTGTGTGTGTGGGTATGTGTGTGTGTGAGTGTGTGTGGGTATGTGTGTGTGTGTGAGTGTGTGGTATGTATGTGTGTGTGGGTATGTGTGTGTGTGTGAGTGTGTGTGTGTGTGTGTGTGTGTGTGTGTGAGTGAGAAATAGAGAGAGAGCAAAGTGTTCAGTGGTATGTGTTTGTCTATCGAGTGAGCATTTGAGTTTTTTGTGTGCGTATGTGCACGTGTGTGTTGGTGTGTGTATTTTTGTATGTGTGTGTGAGCACAGTGTTCAGTTGTGGGTTTTTTTGTGAGAGGTTAGTGTTTTTATGTGTATGCGTGCGTGTGTGTTTGTGCATGTACAAGGGGGTTTCTAGGAAAGGAAAGCCATATAAACACACCTCATTTCGATCTCTTAGTGATTAAGCAGTTAAAACGCCTTCACTGTCAGTTGTGTTGATGGGCTGCTACCAAGCGCTTAAACTACTAATAAATAACCAGCCAATGCGAGCTCAGGCAGCCTCGGCTGCTTTACTGTGTGTTTGGGAACCTGTGCGTGTGCCTTCCCAGCCTTCCTGAGGATCAGGTGCTCTGCTTGGTAAATAAACAGCCCCAATCCCGTCTAGAGGACAGAGAGGTGTCTCACCCGCCCAAAACAAACGGACAGGGTGGGGTGAGCCTGGGCCGATCGATCCCACACACACACACACACACACACACACACACTCACACACAGACACACACAGACACGCACACACACACAGACACACACAGACACACACGCACACACACGCACACACACACACACACGCACACACACACGCACACACACGCACACGCACACGCACACGCACGCGCACACACACACACACACACAGACCTAATTTCACACACTCACACTTACACACACGCACACACACAGACACACACACACACAGACCTAATCTCACACACTCACACTTACACACACACACACACGCACACACACACATGCACACACACAAACACACACACACACACGCACACACCACACCACACGACACCACACACACACACGACACAACACACACACCACACACAGACACACATCTATTCTCCGGCCTCATCCTCACAGATTCTGTCCTCTCTAGCCCTCACATCCACAGACGGCTAGCCTAACCCCATTGAGTTTCCCATCCTCCCAGCGAAGGTCAGGGAAGCAGCAGAAAGTTCACCGTATAAAATGCCCGTGTAATGGAGGGGAGGGTTTTTTTCTCTTCTGTTTCTCCCCGAGGTGAGATGTGGTGGTGGTCGTGGGGGGGGGGGGGGGGGGGTTGCACGGGTTCGCAGTCGGCGGAGGTAAACCCTAACCTCAGCAACAGACCGCGAAACCGCTCGCGCGACGAAGGAGCTCTTCTTCCTCGTGCTCTCGTGCCGACGCGGTCCGTTTGAGACGCGCTGGGCGTGTTGGGGGTCAGAGTGAGGCGCGCTCTTCCGTGAGGGGACCACAAAAGGCGCTGTAATTGGCGGCGGTCTCGGTCGATCGCCCCGCCGCGCGTCTCCTGTCCTCGCTCTCCGCGGCGTTAATTACCCCAGCGGCCTCCGCCGATCCGCCAATCCGCCGGAGAGAGCGGCTCCTGTCCTTGGTGTCGGTGCCGTTTAATAGGCATCACCCACCCCCCCCCCAACCCCCCCCCAGTCCTGCTCTGTCCTTGTGATCGAAGTGAGGACAGGCTCGGTCAGCCGCGCGTGAATCACGTGACCTGTGGGGGCACATTCTGATTGGCCCGGCTGGGTAACTTTGAGCTTGGCAAGGAATACTTTATTTGTACTTGGGTTGATATCAAACATGATAGAATAAATTGACAATGTACACACTTGATACACACACACACACACACACACACACACACACACATATGCACGAACACTCACGATGCATCCCACCAGTGAAATCTTGATATTCAGGTCAGTCTAGATTTTCAAACATTCAGTTTTTTCGATGCCTGCTGCGCTTTTCATACAGTGGCCCAAATGCCGGTGTAATTACATTTTAATTACAGCCGAAGGTGCCGTGGAACCAAGTAAAAACTGCCGTAATCCGTTCTCATTTTCCCCAATGAGGTTACAGACTTAAAACAGTCAGAAAATGCTCAATGTGTAAACCCTGAATGTTGTATGACATTGATCTAATGCAGTTTTGCATTACGCTGTAGTGTAATGTAAAAAATGTGTGCAGTGCACGGCGTAGCTGCATAATCACACTGCTATCACAGGTATTAGAGCCACATAAATATAAAGCGCGATTCAGTATTTCTTCAGGGAAGATTTACACGGGCGCCTGGAAGCAGCTCATTCCTGTGGCTGGAGCTGTGCGTGAATGCAGACGTGTTACACAGCCAGTGTTTGTGCTGGAAAATGTTAGAGTTGAAAGGAGATGGGGCGGCAGGAGGGGGAGGGGGGTTGATCACTTTAAGGGGCTCCCAGAGAGCACCGGAGTGAGGCGATACTCAAAAACGCCCCGCTCTCTTGCCCCCCACCCCCACCGTGTCGCGGTACGAAGTTTAATTTGTTCCGTTTCGTGTCAGACGAGGATTAACCCGCGGCCCCCCCTCTCTCTCTCTCTCTCCGGCTCTGCTCTTGTTCTGCCGCC
>NC_057937.1:57138843-57201343 GCF_018555375.3 Anguilla rostrata
AGGGATTAGCTGAGTGTTCAGTACGTTGTTAGCGTGTTGAGGGAGCACCCGCATGTTCAGTACGTTGTTAACATGTTGAGGCAGTAGCTGCGTGTTCAGTACGTTGTTAACGTGTTGAGGCAGTAGCTGCGTGTTCAGTACGTTGTTAGCGTGTTGAGGGATTAGCTGAGTGTTCAGTATATTGTTAGCGTGTTGAGGGAGAAGCTCAGTATGTTGTTAGCGTGTTGAGGGATTAGCTGAGTGTTCAGTACGTTATTAACGTGTTGAGGGATTAGCTGAGTGTTCAGTACGTTATTAACGTGTTGAGGGAGTCGCTGAGTGTTCAGTATGTTATTAACGTGTTGAGGGAGTAGCCGCGTGTTCAGTATGTTATTAGCGTGTTGAGGGAGTAGCCGCGTGTTCAGTATGTTATTAGCGTGTTGAGGGAGTAGCCGCGTGTTCAGTACATTATTAGCGTGTTGAGGGGCTAACGGCTGCTCTGTCCCTGTGCTGCAGATTTACCGGCGCTGCTGGCTGGTGTTTAAGAAGTCCTCCAGCAAGGGGCCGCGCAGGCTGGAGAAGTACCCTGACGAGAAGTCGGCCTACATCCGGGCCTGCCCCAAGGTACGCTGCACTGGGGGGGGGGGGGGGCAGAGCGGGGGCGACGGGTTCACATCTGCACTTGTGTCAGAGAAACAGGAGAGGAAATATGAGATACAGCCATTGCAAACACACACATGCACACGCATGCAGGTATACACACACTCACATACATGTACACATACTCACACACACACACACACACATACATTCACACTCTCTCACACACTCACCGCACACACACACACACACACACACACTCTCATGGCCTGGCTGTCCCCACCCCCAGGTGACGGAGATCAGTAACGTAAAGAACGTGACCAGGCTCCCCCGGGACACCAAGAGGCAGGCGGTGGCCATCGTGTTCACCGATGACACGTCTCGCACCTTCACCTGTGACTCAGGTACGCCCCCAGCCTGCTCCTCTCAGTAACAGCGCCACCTTTCTGTACATGCAAGAGCAGGTGAGTTTGTGTGCACTGCATAAAAGTCTGTATTAACAAGCATTTCAGTCTTGTAATGAGACTTAAATTTTTATTTCAGTTCCAATTTTTTTCTCTCAAGTTGAAGATATTAGCTTGTTTTAAGTTACTATTTGCTTGGCAATTTAATTTTTCTCACCCTTTTAGTAAATCTTGAAATAAGTCCAACTGACTCACCTCATTGATAAAATTTTTGTTATATACCAAAGTAGTAGAAATACGATTTTAAATGTAAATGTAAGACTAAAATACTTGTTGAGATTTACCTGTTTTTTGGTTTTTGGTGTGTGGTGCTTCAGGTCAGTAATACTTGGTCCAACACGGGGAAGCACAAACACACTGATGTCATACAGTGGGAGGAGCCTCTGTTTCTCACTTACTTCCTGCTTCCTCACAGAGCTGGAGGCAGAGGAGTGGTTCAAGACCCTGTCAATCGAGTGCCTGGGGACCCGCCTCAATGACATCAGCCTGGGGGAGCCGGACCTGCTGGCAGCGGGGGTGCAGTGTGAGCACACAGGTGCGTGTGTGCGCGTGCTTGTGCGTGCATGTGTGTGTGTGTGTGTGTGTGCGCGCACGTGCACGTGCATGTGTGTGTGTGTCAGTTTGACCTTGTTTTCTGGCACTAATACCTCAGTCTGAGATACAACATAACGTAATGATGAGAACAAGCCGTTCAGCCCAACAACACTCACCATTTTCCTGACTAAATTGTACCCAGTGCTCTGATTATCTACAGACTGGATAGTGTCTAGCACGTGCTGTCCGATCAGCTCCTGCTTTGTGAAATGAGAACTGAGGGACAGCTGCGTGACATCATTACATGTGTCTGTGAGGCCTGTGTGATTTGCTCCCGTAGTTTGTGAGATGCACCTGTCTCTGGGATATGAACAGCTCTGAGTGCTGTGTCCTGTTCCTCGTTCTCCCCCTGCAGAGCGCTTCAACGTGTTCCTGCTGCCCTGTCCCAACCTGGACATCTACGGGGAGTGCATGATGCAGATCACCCACGAGAACATCTACCTGTGGGACATCCACAACCCCCGCACCAAGCTGGTCACCTGGCCCCTCTGCTCCCTGAGGCGGTACGGCCGCGACGCCACCCGCTTCACCTTCGAGGCCGGCAGGTGAGAGAGAGGGGGGGGGAGGGAGTGGGGAGGGAGAGAGGGGGAGGTGAGGGAGGGGGAGGGGGGAGAGAGAGGGGGAGAGAGGAGGGGGGAGGAGGGGAGAGAGGGGGAGGGTGGGGAGGGAGAGAGGGGGAGAGGGGGAGAGAGGGAGGGGGAGAGGGGGAGAGGAGGGAGGGAGAGGGGGAGAGGGAGGGAGAGGAGAGGGAAGAGGGAGAGAGGGGAGAGGGGAGGGGAGAGGGGGGAGGAAAAGGGAGAGGAGGAAGAGGAGGAGAGGGAGAGGAGAGGGGAGAGGGAGGGAAATGGGGAGAGAGAGTAAAGGGAGAATGGGGAAAGAAAGAGGGGAAGGAAAGAAGGGAGGAGAAGAAAAAAGGGAGAGAAAGTAAGGAAGGGATGGATCGGGGAAAGAGAGAGGGGAGTTTTGAGTTTTAACAAAACTTTATTGTCCAGTACTTTTACTGCCTGTTGGCAACTGCAAAAGCAACATCAATAAAGAAAACTCTGCATCATAATGAGCAACCAAACAATACACAACAAACAGGAAGAGATGAAAAGCAACACAAACCCTTAGAAAGCTAACATATGGCCATTCATCACACTGTCATCTGTGTGTGCTGTTAAATACTAATTCTCCTCCCTCCAGACTACACACACACACACACACACACACTCACACACACACACACACACACACACAATCACACGCACACACACACACACACACACACACACACACACACACACACACACACACACACACACACACACACACACACGCACCCACACACACACACACACACACACACACACACACACACACACACACACACACACACACACAGCCCCACCGTGGCACCAGCTCTCCTGAAAAACCCCAAGGTCCTGCGTCCTGTTATAGTACTCAAAGTCAATAGAAGGTCTTTATCTGACTAGAGATTTGTGCGTCTCAATGGTGTTGATTGTTAACCCAGTCTCTGCTTCCTTCTGCCTGCTGAGCCACTTCACTGCTATCGTAGCCTGGCCCCCGCAAGAAAATTAACAATGCAGCCGACTTTTCTAACTTTCTTGCTACAGCGAACGCCGAAAATAAACCCCTGGATTGTGAATGCTACCCCAAAGAGCAGCCACCAACGAGCTAACCAAGCTTAAAAAAGGCCCAAGCCTGACTCAGTCTTTAAAACAGTGGAATATTGTCTCTCAGACACCACAGAGAGGGCAGCCCCTGTCCACTGTGGGGTTCACAGGGGAGACAGAAGCAGTGATTGGCAGAAGCCCATGGAGTACTCTCCACCTGCAGATCCCCAGCATACTGACCTGTAAAAACAGCCCCAGGCAAGGGCGGTTAGTACAGGTCAGTCCTTGCAGGCCACACATCTGCCCCCCCCCCCCCCCCTCCAGGCCTGCCCTCCAGGGGGTGTCAGCCCTGTTGCCCAGCCTGTCTCTGCTGAGCACCTTGACATAGAGCCTGTATGACCTCTGGCTGCCTGCGGAGTCTAGAGCGGACCCCCTCCACACTCTCTGCAGTGGCTGGACCCAGCCGTGGAGGAGGCTCCCCAGTGTCTGTGTCCACACTTTTCCCCCTCCTGCTCCTGCAATACCCTTCAGTGTTCTCCTATACCACGCCAGACACCTGCGTAGACCTCAGAGAGAGAGGGAGGAGAGAGAGGAAGAGGGAGAGAGGGGGGGGAGAGAGAGGAAGAGGGAGAGAGGATGGCGGAGAGAGAGAGGGGAGAGAGGGGACAGAGAGGGAGAGAGAGAGGAAGAGGGAGAGAAGAGAAAGAGAGGAGGTAGAGGAGAGAGAAATAGAGAGGGGGGGAGAGAGGGGACAGAGAGAAAGAGAAGGAGAGAATGAGAGAGAGAGAGAGAGAGAAGGAAAGAGAGAAGAGAGGGAGGGGGAGGGCTGCTGTGCTGCTAAAAGGAAGGACTGGATTGTAGCCCCCCCCCCCCTCCCACAACTGAAAGAGAGGACAGAGCAGAGACACTGAGTGTGGAGGCTGATTGAGAAACTCAATGCTTCCAGTGTTTATCAGTTCCAGAGGTGCATTACCTGTGTGTGGGGGTGTAATGCATTTTCCCGGTGCTGGTACTGCAGCCCTCAGAGAGTGTGTGTGTGTGTGTGTGTGTGTGTGTGTGTGCGTAAGTAATCCCTCTGGGACGCACTCAAGTGTGCCGTGCGGCGTGTGATCTTGTGTGTGTCCTGCCTTCCAGGAGAGATCAGCTCGCCAGATTACACGATTACACGGATATAGCCCTTCAGGGTGTGAGATCGGAACGGTGTGATTAACCGAACGTTCTAATTCTAATGCTGATGTAACAGTCACTCCGGGTAATTGGAATCAATGGGGCGTTCTAGAACACAGACTTGGAATTTTGAAAAAAACATATATGTATTTTTTTAAAACCTGCTCGTCAAAGGGTCAAGTTCTTATCTGCTCCTGTGGATTCATCCTCAAACTATGACTCACTCCACTTATACCTCAAACAGCAGCGATATGCCAGCCCGGGATGGTCAAAAGGTGGAATATGCTGCCCTCTGGTGGCTGCGCTGGTGTATTACCGGGTTGGAACAGAACCGAATTACAGCCTTTGGCGTTGCGCTTGCAGTGTCTTGGTCGCGGTTTACAGTCACGGGACACTGCCGAAGCGCTCCGCAGGGCTGCAGGAAACGTCAAGCTTGTCAGCCGTGCGGTTTTGTTAAATGCGTTTGATGGCTTGTGATTCTATCTGCGAGCATCTTTCAGCTATGTCATCTCAATTAAGTCATCTGTCTATGTCATCTCAGTCGTAATGATTAATATTAATGTGGATTCATGTGGCACTTCTCATGGCTGTTGACAGATATTTATCTCTTTTACTCGGCAGTATTAACAGTAATCTGTCAACAGAACATTAATGCCTACCAATAACAGTCTGTGTATGTTTAACTGTGAGTACAAACATCTTACAGGATGTGTGTGTGTGGTAACTGTGTGTGTGTGAGCATGTGCGTGTTCATGCATGTGTTACAGGATTTGTGTGTGTGTGTGTGTGTGTATGCATGTGTGTAACAGTGTATATGCCTGTTACAGGATGTGTGTGTGTGTGTGTGTGTGTAACAATGTGTGTATGTCTGTTACAGGATGTGTGTGTGTGTGGTAACGGTATGTATGTCTCTGTTAAAGGATGTGTGTGTGTGTGTGTGTGTGTATGCATGTGTGTAACAGTGTATATGCCTGTTACAGGATGTGTGTGTGTGTGTGTGTGTGTGTGTGTGTGTAACAGTGTGTATGTCTGTTACAGGAGTCTGTGTGTGTGGTAAATATGTATGTTCTGTTAAAGGATGTGTGTGTGTGTGTGTGTAACAGTGTGTATGTCTGTTACAGGATGTGTGTGTGTGTGGTTACAGTATGTATGTCTCTCTTAAAGGATGTGGGTGTGTGTGTGTGTGTGTGTGTATGCGTGTGTGTAACAGTGTGTATGTCTGTTACAGGATGTGTGACAGTGGAGAGGGTCTCTACACCTTCCAGACTCGGGAAGGAGAGCAGATCTATCAGAGGGTGCACTCTGCCACACTGGCCATCGCTGAGCAGCACAAGAGAGCCCTGCTGGAGCTGGAGAAGAACAGCAGGGTGAGAACATGCACACACACACACACACACACATACAGATCCACACAAAAACACACACACACACACACACATATACAGATCCACACAAAAACACACACAACCCCACACACCCGCACATACAGATCCACACTACAGATCCCACACACACACCACACACCACACACACAACACTCCACACTCACACACATACAGAACACCTCCCATCACACACGCACATCGCACACACAACACACAACACACACCACACACCTGCGCATGGCAGACACAACACAGAACACACCCATGACACACAAGCACAAGCACACACGCACATAGAGATCCACACACAAACACGCACACACACACACACACAGACTGGTCATCACGGAGCAGATAACACGATGATCAGCACTATAAGTAACCACCCATCATCACCGCACTTCTTCGACACACCAGCGTCGTACCTCACCACCACACAGCCATCCTCCCACCAGATCCTTCAGGAACACCACATCACAGGCACTCAGCACAGCACTGACAATCCAACGGTACGCCAGCCCTACCACACACAGCATCTTAACTCACAGCCCTACCACACACAGCATCTTAACACGCAGCCCTACCACACACAGACATCTAACTCACAGCCTACACACACAGCATCTAACTCACAGCCCTATCACACACAGCATCTAACCACAGCCCTACCACACACAGCATCTTAACTCACAGCCCTATCACACAGCATCTAAACTCACAGCCCTACCACACACAGCATCTTAACATGCAGCTCTACCACACACAGCATCTTAACTCACAGCCCTATCACACACAGCATCTTAACATGCAGCTCTACCACACACAGCATCTTAACACACAGCCCTACCACACAGCATCTTAAATCACAGCCCTATCACACACAGCATCTTAACTACAGCCCTACACAGCATCTTAAACTCACAGCCGACACACAGTCTTACACCTTCACAGCCCTACCACACAGCATCTAACACACCCTACCACACAGCATCTAATCACAGCCCTACCACACAGCATCTTAACTCACAGCCCTACCACACACAGCATCTTAACTCACAGCCTACCACACAGCTCTAACTACAGCCCTATCACACACACAGCATCTTAACTCACAGCCCTACCACACACAGCATCTTAACACGCAGCCCTACCACACACAGCATCTTAACTCACAGCCCTACCACACAGCATCTTAACTCACAGCCCTGCACACACAGCATCTTAACTCACAGCCCTGTCACACAGCATCTTAACTCACAGCCCTACCACACAGCATCTTAACTCACAGCCCTGTCACACAGCATCTTAACTCACAGCCCTACCACACACAGCATCTTAAATCACAGCCCTACCACACAGCATCTAAACTCACAGCCCTTCACACAGCACTAATCATCTAAACTCACAGCCCTTATCACACACAGCATCTTAACTCACAGCCCTATCACACACAGCATCTAAACTCACAGCCCTACCACACACACCATCTTAACTCACAGCCCTACCGCACACAGCATCTTAAATCACAGCCCTACCACACAGCATCTTAAATAACATCTAAACTCACAGCCTTATCACACACAGCATCTCAACTCACAGCCCTACCACACACAGCATCTTAAATCACAGCCCTACACACACAGCATCTTAACACAGCCCTGTCACACAGCATCTTAAATACATCAACCCGTTATCACACACAGCATCTTAACACACAGCGCTACCACACACAGCATCTAAACTCACAGCCCTACCACACACAGCATCTAAACTCACAGCCCTACCACACAGCATCTTAAATCACAGCCCTACCACACAGCATCTTAACTCACAGCCCTACCACACAGCATCTAAACTCACAGCCCTGTCACACAGCATCTTAAATAACATCTAAACTCACAGCCTTATCACACACAGCATCTCAACTCACAGCCCTACCACACACAGCATCTTAACTCACAGCCCTACCACACACAGCATCTTAACTCACAGCCCTACCACACACAGCATCTAAACTCACAGCCCTACCACACACAGCATCTAAACTCAGCCCTACCACACACAGCATCTTAACTCACAGCCCTACCACACACAGCATCTTAACTCACAGCCCTACCACACACAGCATCTTAACTCACAGCCCTACCACACACAGCATCTTAACTCACAGCCCTACCACACAGCATCTTAACTCACAGCCCTACCACACACAGCATCTTAACTCACAGCCCTACCACACACAGCATCTTAACTCACAGCCCTACCACACAGCATCTTAACTCACAGCCCTACCACACACAGCATCTTAACACACAGCCCTATCACACAGCATCTTAACTCACAGCCCTACCACACACAGCATCTTAACTCACAGCCCTACCACACACAGCATCTTAACTCACAGCCCTATCACACAGCATCTTAACTCACAGCCCTACCACACACAGCATCTTAACTCACAGCCCTACCACACACAGCATCTTAACTCACAGCCCTGTCACACCCAGCATCTTAACTCACAGTCCTATCACACAGCATCTAAACTCACAGCCCTACCACACACAGCATCTAAACTCACAGCCCTACCACACAGCATCTAAACTCACAGCCCTACCACACACAGCATCTAAACTCACAGCCCTACCACACACAGCATCTTAACTCACAGCCCTACCACACACAGCATCTTAACTCACAGCCCTATCACACCCAGCATCTTAACACACAGCCCTATTGCCCAACATCTTACATCTTGTTATTACATTAAATTTAGCAGATGCTCTTATCCAGCGTTACAATATAACATTACATTACATTACATTACAGGCATTTGGCAGACGCTCTTATCCAGAGCGACGTACAACAAAGTGTATAACCATAACCAGGGACACGTATAACAGAAACAGGAGTTCCCCTGATTAATATTACTATATTATTAAAGTGCCAAACCTGGCTAGCTGCATTACCAGAACAGACATTAGTGCAATATCACTTAAGAACTGCCAAACGTAAACCCACAATCAAAATACAAATTCTGAGTATATGCAGATTACATCCATAACAAGTCATAAGAAGAGAAACATAAAGCCATAAAAATATAATCTAAGACCATAAAAGTATCATAAACTGAATGAGTGTGAAAAGGAGGGAGTGCTATGAGGGGATGGGGAGGGGAACTGAGACTCAGTCTGAAGAAGGGGGTCTTTAGTCTGCATCAGAACAGGGCCAAAGATTCTGCTGCCCTGAGCACTCTGGGAACTTCCTTCACCACTGTGGGGGGCCAGAACAGGCCGGAATTTTGATTGGGAGAAATGAGGGATGGGGGTGGGGGGTGGCGGGGAGATTCATTTACCTGAAGGTTGCGGAACAGAGAGATCTGGCTGGGGCGTAAGGTTTGAGGATTGGTTGAGGTGTGGTGGAGCTGTTCCAGTCAGATCCGCCCTGTAGGCTGGGACCCAGGTTTTAAACGTCTCGTCTGTCTCTCTCTCTCGCTCTCTCTCAGGTGACCTGTTCGGCGGCTCGCAGTCCGACCCCGACACAGACCTGCTCGCCACGCGCCTCTCCACGGAGCGCCACAGCTCGGTGCCCCTCCGTCACGGTCGACATCCCCCCGGACACTACCTTCCCACCACTTCCTACCCCAGCCAGTGAGGGGCGCTGTGGAGCCACTTCCTTACCGCCTCGTGTCTCGCCCTCGCATCTCCACTGGAGCCCTGGACTTCATTTCCGCACCCGGTCACCCCACTCCGCCCCCTCTAGCCCCCGCCCTCCCTACCGCACCATACCCCACACCACCCCAGCACACCCCCTTGGGCCAGTCAGGGGGTGGAAGGGCGCCACCCAGTGGGGGGCAGGGTCTGAGGGATCGCCCCCTTCACAAAGACGGGAGGAGCCGGGCCATGCGGCCGCCACATCACCTAGCCTTCCCCCGGGGACAGGACTCCAACACCCAGCAGCCCCCAGCGAGGAGCTTACAGGAAGTCCCAAAGCTGCGGCGGTCCTCCCGAGACCAGCACTGGAGCCCCGCCTGGTGTAGTCGCGTTGGCCGCGTAGCCAGACGCTTTTTCGTTTATTCGTGACCCTTGTCTGTGTGAAGCTCTCTCGTGCATGCCCCCGTCAGAGAGGAACGTTGTGACAAATGTGTGTGCGTGCGTGCGTGGGAAAGGAGGAAGGTTATCTACCGAGGCCTACCGTGGTTCAATTTTCCCCCTGATTGGGTTCACTTTGATCATCGTGGTCTCTTTAGGGGGTCACAGGGCCACCCCCCCTGACAGACTTCTACACCCCTGACCTCCGTGTGTGAGTGGGGTGCCTGTCAGCGGTCTGGAGACGGAGTCACACCCCATTGCAGTTCTTCCACGCTCAACAAAACCGTCATTTTTACCGACCTTGGACAGACCGACTGCCCACACAGTTCTGCAGCATGATTACAATGTAGCTCGCTTGAATCCGTAGAACCTAAGTGTGACACACAAAAGGTCTGTAAGCTAAGAGGGTTTTGTCTCTCCTTTTAAAAGAAATGCACAATTACCCACAATCCCACTGACCGAGTCTCCACGACTGAGGACGGCAGAGCTTCAGCAGTCTTTCACAGGAAAGGAGAACGGCTTTGTCGTTTTTTTTATTTCTCTTCCATCCCTCTCTTATTTTCTGTAGCCGACAGGGCGACTCGGACGAACTCGGTCCCCACCTCAAACTGTGCTCGGCTACATCACAACGATGGGCCCTGATTTTCGTCCAGCGTTTGGAGCGGAGAGACGCCATTGGTCGGACTACAGGCATGACTTTCCAGGGAGCTGACTTCTTTGTTTGTCATCCATCCAATCAGAAGCTCCGCTTCATTTAGCGATGGTAAAAGTTCGCCGGCGGAAGAGGTGGGTGTGGTTTCTTGACTCCGCCTCTTTTTTTTCGGGAAGATTGAATCCTCGGCCCTATTGGCTGTGAGACTTGGAATGAAACACCAGGACCAGAAGAGACAGATGAGAACGGGTGCAACTTCAGACGTTGTTTTGTGTGTCCTCCTTTTTTGGGAAAAAAACCCCACATCTGAACGAAACACAGTGTAATTTAGGACGTTGTGTTCCTAAATGTTCATACATTTCCTTTGCTGATAGTAATGCGATGATGATGATGATGATGGTTAAGATGACGATGATGATTATTATTATAATTGTTATTTGTGGTTGTTTTGTTTCGTTATTTTGCCCCATGATGCTTTTGTTCTGATGAGTAACCCTGGTTACGGATCCGAGCAGCCTCGAAGTAACTTTTTTGCACTTAGAGTGATGATTTTAAACCGATCTGTTTCAGGCAACTCAGGAGAAAATAGTTCTTCTATCCGAAAGGTTGTTTTCTGAGCGCCAGCGATGTGCGCGGAGCGAATCCCCCCCCCGAAGGTCGCGAGTTAGGGCAGCCGAACCCTCCCCTCTTCATTCCTGTCCCGCCCGTCCAGGTCGGCCTTCACACCAAATACTTTCTTTAGGGCTAGAGAAGGTGTTCCACTCTGGCTGAGGCTGCGGCTCGGAGAGCGATCTTGCCCCAGCCCCCAGGGGCCCCAACTCCCGACCGTCAGCGTCGCGCCCGACCTGTTCTGCTCGTTAGTCCTACCTTGCTGTCACCTGACTGGATTGCCTGGAGTTTTAAAACGATTTGTCATGTATCACAAGTTTGTATATTGTGGTTTAGTGTTGTCTACACAAGGAGCAAATAGAGGGTGGGAGGGTTATTACTGAATGACTTGTGGGAGGGTTATTACTGAATGACTTGTGGGAGGGGTATTACTGAATGACTTGTGGGAGGGTTATTACTGAATGACTTGTGGGAGGGTTATTACTGAATGACTTGTGTCAGGGTTATTACTGAATGACTAGTGAGAGGGTTATTACTGAATGACTTGTGGGAGGGTTATTACTGAATGACTTGTGGGAGGGTTATTACTGAATGACTAGTGGGAGGGTTATTACTGAATGACTAGTGAGAGGGTTATTACTGAATGACTTGTGGGAGGGTTATTACTGAATGACTTGTGGGAGGGTTATTACTGAATGACTTGTGGGAGGGTTATTACTGAGTGACTTGTGGGAGGGTTGTTACTGAATGACTTGTGGGAGGGTTATTACTGAATGACTTGTGGGAGGATATTACTGAATGACTTGTGGGAGGATATTACTGAATGACTTGTGAGAGGGTTATTACTGAATGACTTGTGGGAGGGTTATTACTGAATGACTTGTGGGAGGGTTATTACTGAATGACTTGTGAGAGGGTTATTACTGAATGACTTGTGGGAGGGTTATTACTGAATGACTTGTGAGAGGGTTATTACTGAATGACTTGTGGGAGGGTATTACTGAATGACTTGTGGGAGGGTTATTACTGAATGACTTGTGGGAGTGGATTACTGAATGACTTGTGGGAGGGTTATTACTGAATGACTTGTGGGAGGGTTATTACTGAATGACTTGTGGGAGGGTTATTACTGAATGACTTGTGGGAGGGTTATTACTGAATGACTTGTGGGAGGGTTATTACTGAATGACTTGTGGGAGGGTTATTACTGAATGACTAGTGGGAGGGTTATTACTGAATGACTTGTGGGAGGGTTATTACTGAATGACTAGTGGGAGGGTTATTACTGAATGACTTGTGGGAGGGTTATTACTGAATGACTTGTGGGGTGGTTATTACTGAATGACTTGTGGGAGGGTTATTACTGAATGACTTGTGGGAGGGTTATTACTGAATGACTTGTGGGAGGGTTATTACTGAATGACTTGTGGGAGGGTTATTACTGAATGACTTGTGGGAGGGTTATTACTGAATGACTTGTGGGAGGGTTATTACAGAATGACTTGTGAGAGGGTTATTACTGAATGACTTGTGGGAGGGGTATTACTGAATGACTTGTGGGAGGGGTATTACTGAATGACTTGTGAGAGGGTTATTACTGAATGACTTGTGGGAGGGTTATTACTGAATGACTTGTTGGAGGGGTATTACTGAATGACTTGTGGGAGGGTTATTACTGAATGACTTGTGGGAGGGTTATTACTGAATGACTTGTGGGAGGGTTATTACTGAATGACTTGTGGGAGGGTTATTACTGAATGACTTGTGAGAGGGTTATTACTGAATGACTTGTGGGAGGGTTATTACTGAATGACTTGTGGGAGGGTTATTACTGAATGACTTGTGGGAGGGTTATTACTGAATGACTTGTGGGAGGGTTATTACTGAATGACTTGTGAGAGGGTTATTACTGAATGACTTGTGGGAGGGTTATTACTGAATGACTTGTGGGAGGGTTATTACTGAATGACTTGTGAGAGGGTTATTACTGAATGACTTGTGGGAGGGTATTACTGAATGACTTGTGGGAGAGTATTACTGAATGACTTGTGAGAGGGTTATTACTGAATGACTTGTGGGAGGGTTATTACTGTGATGAGACTTGTGTGGAGGGTTATTACTGAATGACTTGTGGGAGGGTTATTACTGAATGACTTGTGGGAGGGTTATTACTGAATGACTAGTGGGAGGGTTATTACTGAATGACTTGTGGGAGGGTTATTACTGAATGACTAGTGGGAGGGTTATTACTGAATGACTTGTGAGAGGGTTATTACTGAATGACTTGTGGGAGGGGTATTACTGAATGACTTGTGGGAGAGTATTACTGAATGACTTGTGAGAGGGTTATTACTGAATGACTTGTGGGAGGGTTATTACTGAATGACTTGTGGGAGGGTTATTACTGAATGACTTGTGGGAGGGTTATGACTGAATGACTCGAGTCTCATTTCATCGTTTTTCACAGCATCGTTTCTCATCACTCTCACTTCCTGCGTTTTTGAGTGACAGTTCCTGTCAACATGTCAACGTTTGATGCTATTGCACATAAAAAGGGAGGAGCGGATATCTTTGAGCACATAAGTCCATAAGCACATAAGGGGTTACATTGCTAAACTGGGACGGCAGGCTTCTCCTTGTGTAGCTGTGAGCAGGTTTAGGATGTGTTTAGTGATGGATGCTGGAGTGGAACACCTTAATGTCTAAGGCTAGTTATATAATGCTGGAACCTAATAAAGACCACACATGTATGTATAATTTATTCCAAGTTAACATTAAGAAGGGCTAAGCTTTTGTTGAACCTATCTCTTCCTTTAGTGTCATGTACAGCTATATAATCTGTTATATTGTTAAATTGTTGGTGCCCACTGGGCCCTTGTGGATACATATATTTATTTCACACGGAGTGTGTGTGTGTGTGTGTGTGTGTGTTTGTGTGTGCGTGTGAGACTTGGGAGGGGGAGATTAGCTTTCTGTCATTTTTGTTTGCTATGAAAAACTGCACACTTTGTGTAATGGCGGGGAAGCAATGCCAGATGAATTCTTTGTTTTTTTTTTGTTTTTTTTTTGTTTTTGTTTATCCAGAAATGTATGCTGCTGAGTGTGTCAAGCAGGCCTTTGGGGGTGGGCGGTTGTAGGGGGGGGGGGCTCCGATATGAGCACAGCATCATTGACTGTGGTCATTTTGGGGAAAGGGGCTTCTTGTGCGTCCCGCCAGAGAATTGTTCTGTGCAGAATGGCAGAATGCCCGGAAACCGTCCCATAGTGGATCGTTAGACGACGCCCCCACGGGCAGCCTGATGATATTCCGCAGCTGTCCCCCCCGCCCCCCCGGACGTTCCTCTGGAAACCTCGCCGTTAGTGACTCACCCGATGGGTTGTCTTTTCTCTCTCGCCTCAAACTTGAATTTCTGCCTTAAGACAATATTTCTTTTTTTTGTGCGTGTGTTGTTGTTGCTCATAGTCCCTCTCCTAGTGTCTCCGTGCGGTCAGAGAGGAAATGCAAACAGTAGCTCATTCTCTTTGAGGTTTTTTTGATACTCCTTTTGACTATTTCTGGACGGAGCGAGAGGTTAGAGATTGGTTAGCGACGGTAATGACAGAGGTGCGCGAACGTGACTGCGCGGGTCTGCTTTACTCGAATAAAGGGACCAGTAAACGTTTTTGTTTCCGGTGGGAAGCCTGAACGTGTAACACCAGGAAGTGACAGCGCATTCAGTGAGAAATTATTTATCCCGCTGCTGCTGCGGCTTTGTTGACGCGCAGCGTCGCGGCGCGGTGATACTTCCGTGTGAACTTGTTCGTTTCTCTTTGATCTTGATTGTAAAATTGACCTTAGGTTGAAATAAGAAAAAAAAAGCATTGGGCGTAGTTTCTTTTTCTATGCACGTTCTCAAGCTCAGTTCGGTATGCAGGTCTGCGACAGGGCTTTCATTGGGGGCTCCTCCACCCACCCCCTCCCCCATGGTGATTTTTGATGGTTTGGACAAAGGTTGCTGTTCAGCACTGCCTGTCTGCGTGTGTTGATGACGCTGTTTTTAAAGTCTCACCAGTTTTAACATCTCTACACTACGTCATCAATTGAACGCTCTTTTCGTCGAGGACCCTGTTACGCAGCATCACAACAACATTTATAATAAAATGATCACATTGGTAAAATGTTACTGCAGCTTTGAGAGGTTTGTTTGGCTCTGAGCAGGTCTGTCCAGATTGATGTTCTGCCATACGGCTGAATTTACATGTATTTTCTTGGCATTTTCCCCCATTATATTCTTGTCACAAATGTTTTCAAAAAGGGTTTGGTTTCTCAAAATTTAGAAAGTGTGGGGAATTAATTTTGTGGTATAAAGGGAACAAACACTCCACATCAGTGAAAGGGAGGTAAATGCTATGTTAAGTGTCACAACTGCTTTAAATGTAAATTGTGAATTCAGTAGGCTTACTTGATCACCAGAGGCATACGGTGTCAGATTCCACATGTAACTGTCATCTTAGAACACCATATGCAAGTCATTAGTATGACCTCTGACCTCTATAATCTGTCTTGGTCATCCCTAAAATGTTTTACAAAGGGGAGCAATGAAACCAATGCACAAAAATTTTAAATGTTTAAATGGTTTGAGAGTCCTGTTTAGCCGACATAAATAATAACACGTAACTAAGTCCATTCTGGCAGTTGGTTCGTTTAACTTTGAATTTTGTCCTCGGCTGTGGTTCTGTTCGTGGTAATTCCCAAAACAAAACAAACAAAAAAATCCCTTTCATTTTCAAGGTGCCACTGCTACCTTACTGATATTTATCCAATCAGGGCCCTCTACCACTTCCCAGGCTACCCTAAAGCGACATGAAGCAAAACTCGTCCGAGAAAAAGGGGAGAGTGAGGAACAGGGAAGTTTTGGGTTTTTGTTTTTTTCTTTCCCCCCCCCCCCCTCCTTTTATGGGGTGAGAGGCACTGTGTGATGAGGAACGCGGGGCCAGGTTAGGGAGGTGGAAGCGCGCCCGGCCCCCCTGAGCGTGGAGGTTGTGATGTAGTTCTGCTCCCAGCATGCCGCAGCGGAGGTCACCTTGCATGAATTCTGTTTCTGAAACGCCATGTGTGTCCTGTAATGTTTGTGGTACAACATTTTGCAGTTTTACAACTTAAAAAAACAAGAAAAAAGAAAGAGAAAAGAGAGAAAATGATTTTACAATAAAAAAACAGATGAATTTTAAATTGGCGGTCTGGTTTTTATCTCGTTGTGTGAAATGGAAGACGTGGACTTTTTTAAAAGAATTATGGTAGGAGACAATGGAGCCATTCGTTACGTAGTTTAACTTTGACACAAATTAGTGCAGGACTACACTAATCACATATTCTGTTTGAATAATCACCCTTTATTAATGGACCATGGCAGCCAATCAGAGCTGCTCAACCGTGCATGGAATATTAGACTTTACTTGCATTCAATACAAGACAAGTCGCCAGAAATGACATCATCCATTAAGAGATTTATTAAGTCATCCATTTTCTTTTATTTGAACCCGGAGACACATTGATAGCTGGCTTTTACAAGTGTGCTGAATGTACACATAAAATTTTAAATTAGAAAAGAAAATAAGTAGCACATAGTAAATATAATATTAAATTCAAGGACTAAACGTATAGTAATTTAAAATAGTAATTAAAAGACATGGAATAAAATTCAATTACTTAAGACATTTAAAATCATTCACTTAAAACACAATTCAGGCTAACCAAATTATTAAAATTCCTAATTCATTTAGAGACACGAAAATATTTAGCTTCAGGATTTGCTGTGAGGAGTTCCAGGTACGTGGAGCACAGAATCTAAAGACAGTCTGTCCAATATCTGACCTGACCCGAGGAAGTTGAGGTGACAACCAATCCGGAGAGAGCGTGCCTCGTGGATGCCAATTCTCCAATTTAGAAGCAGCGACACATGACAGTGGCAGTTTTTGTAGCAGTGCTTTGCAATGGAGCAGCTACCAAAAAAAACATTTCTCCTAACAGGAAGCGGTGGCCTGCCAACTTCCTGGTGAAGAGTGCGGTGATGGACGCGATGAGCATCACCTGTGACAAGCCTGAGGGCTGAATGGTGAGCAGCATCCAGTATCCTCAGGTGTGACACAGGTGCACGCCTATATATAACATCCCTACAGGCAGAGAAAAATGTTGCCGTGACAACCCTCTGCCTACAGGCTACAGGAAAACAAGATTTGTGCATGTACAGGAAACCAAGGCCTCCTCCTTCAATTATTCACCAGATTTTCAACGTGAGTCTTAAAACTAAACTTGGCGTCAAGCCACATGCCCGGATGTTTTTATGCAGAGAGTTTCTCTGTGTTAGTGCCGCTTAATGTATTGATCACCAGGTTAGCGTGCTCGCTACTTCCTGCCTTTGAGAAGGTAAACCACATAGACTCCCATTACAGTAGCACATTCATAAAAATACATTAAACAACCAACAAACTCCAACAAACTCGGCTGACTTGTATATAAACAGATAAAGAGTTTCCATGGTGAATGTGCGCCATACAGACTAAGAAAGCATAGACAGTCCTGTATGCCCTGGTATATATTTATAAAAAATATATTTCAATTAGTCCCCCCAAAAAAACTCCTTGTGTGCTGGGGACTGTCTGACTGATGTGTAGACACTTAGGGATATGGAATATACCGTTATATTTTGTAACTCCATGGACTTTTTAAAGAACTTGTAATGATTCCAAGTTGAACTATGCAGTTGTTCCCTGCACTTGGAATGGTACTTCTCTCTAGGGTTTTCGACACACTTGTTCCTGATTATGGTTATACACTTTGTTTGTACGTCGCTCTGGATAAGAGCGTCTGCCAAATGCCTGTAATGTAATGTAACATAATGATATGTGTATTTTGTAAAAAAAAAAAAAAAAAAAAGATGTATGGCAGAATCTGAAAGGCTTGCATACTTGGCCATACTCTGGGAAGGGTCGCATTGTCTCGATAATATATTTTCAGTGCATTCCGTTTCCGTAAGGGAGGAAACTCAAGACGGGTCTGTGAAGGCGGCTACTGTGGATGCCGTGGCGGTGGTGGCGGTCGTGGCGGTCGTGGCGGTCGTTGTCCCCGGCGATTCCTTCGGTCGACGGTTGAGGGTAAAATAGCGCACGGATGTAAAGAGGCCTGTGAGGGGAGGAGGACGGGAAAGGGAACGTATGTAAACACGAATCACTGCGGCCTTCGCTCTCCCCCGCTCCAGCGCTAGGAAACAAACGGAAATAACTGCCGTTTTTTACGAATCGAGCGGCCCCGCCCCCTGGCTAGATGAAACCAATTGTACCCCAACGCTGCGGACAACTAGTCATTGCCAGCTAACGACCAGCAAGAGATGGCGTGTATTCACCATGGAGGGAGTTAAAGATGCAGAATATGTAGATGGCGGCTTCCTTCAGCGGGCCGAACTGGAAGAGCAGCACCCCCCAGGCCACCCCCAGGAGCCAGGACACCCCCAGCAGGCTGAAAATGTCCCGGGGGGTGATGCTCCTCTCCTGCAGGGCGGGGCTGAGCTTCCGCGCGCGGACGACCTGCACGGTCACCACCAACCACACCAGAAGGTTCGCCAGGAACACCAGGACAAAGAGGCCGTAGTTGAGGATGGTCAGCACCGAGTCAGTCAGGTAACATCTGTGGAGACACGGCAACAGTGTCAGTCAGGTAACACCTGTGGAGACACGGTAACAGTGTTAGTCAGGTAACACCTGTAAAGACATGGTAACAGTGTCAGTCAGGTAACACCTGTGGAGTCATGGCAACAGTGTCAGTCAGGTAACACCTGTGGAGTCATGGCAACAGTGTCAGTCAGGTAACACCTGTGGAGACACGGTAACAGTGTCAGTCAGGTAACACCTGTACAGACACGGTAACAGTGTCAGTCAGGTAACACCTGTGGAGACACGGCAACAGTGTCAGTCAGGTAACACCTGTGGAGACACGGCAACAGTGTCAGTCAGGTAACACCTGTGGAGACATGGTAACAGTGTCAGTCGGGTAACACCTGTAGAGACACGGTAACAGTGTCAGTCGGGTAACACCTGTAGAGACACGGTAACAGTGTCAGTCAGGTAACATCTGTAGAGACATAAATGCAGTGACAGACAGTTTATATATAGCTAATCCTGGCAGACTCAAGCTAACACCATTTCTTTTCTCAATATTTATGATATGACTTTCACATTTCTATTTTTCTCGGCTTCACTCTTCCTTTATTGAGGACATGCGTCGCTATCATTACATCTCATTTGGGCAGACAAATACTTTTTTTACTTGACAATGTTTTTCCTTTCTTACATCAGTATTTTGATATTTATTTGTGACATACAGTTAGACTAAGTGGTACAATAAACCAGAATAACTTATATAACAAATTATAATACATTATGATAAATTAAAATTAAATTATAACCTGTATAAATTATATAAATTATTTTGCTCGATATTTACGAATGTCTGAAGATCAAAATGGCCGTTCACCTTACGTAACGCGATAGCCAAGCCAAAAGTGAATCTGAGAAAGAGGAAGCCAATCACTCACATTGTGTCTCGGCTGCCATCGAGCTCGTAAATGTTGTATCGGCCATATTTGCCGGTGCTCAGGATTGAAATGACAGCCACTGCTGGTAAGCCTTGGGGAGAAGGGAGAGAGGTGGACGCATTTATCAGGAAGGTAATAATGAAAGCTGTTCTCCCGTCTACAGATTTTTGTTTTTTGGGGAAGACCCGAACCATCGCTGCCTGTGTAAAAGTCCGCCACCCTGGTCAGGCAGCACTTTTAATAATAATGTTCACAAAGTAGTGGTGTTAAGATTATGGTTAAGTTTGGCTTTGCTGGTAACTTAAGGTGAGACAGTATTAATTCTTGTCATAATTATAACGTCATTATCATTAAATGCAGGTTGGTGAGAAATGATTTTTTTAACAGGCTAACCGGGCATTTTGGCTTCTGTCAGGTGAATTTGACAGACTGCTCTCTAGGACACAGAGGGCAGTCTCTTGATTGTGTTCTCTTGCGTTAATATTTAACTAAATATATTGACTCAAGAAAACACAGTCAAGAGACTCCCCTCTGTTCCCTATTTTTTATTAAATATATAACATCGTGAAACATTTGTGAAGGTCATGCTTCAAAGAAAGGTCTGAAAAGCTGCAAATCTGAAAAGCGTAAAACCTCCCCTACGAGGGGGAAAATAAGAGACCAGCGATAGCAGAAACCACGTCCACTAGCGACAGCACGTTAGCATATGCTAACAGAAGCTTAGCCCTCAGACTCGATTTGATCAAACCCCCCAGTTGTGTGACTACGGCAACCTCCGGAAAAGTGGTGCCAGGCTCACCCCAGCCCACCAGAGCCAGCTTGAGGAGGTATCGCTTGATGTAGATGTTGAAGACGCGAATGACGAGCCGGTAGAGGTGGAAGCCCTCTATGGCAAACCAGGCGAAGGTGCAGAGGAGGGTGTAGTGGGTTGCCGCGGCGATGAAGATGCAGAGTGCGTGGATGTTCCAGTTGGCCAGGCTTTCGTTGATGAGGAAGGTCAGGTTTAGGCCCAGCAGCGCCACACACAGGTGAATGTGGATGCTGAGAGAAGGCTCAGAATTATTCCGCCTAGGGGATAGCGAGGGACGGAGAGAGAGAGAGAGAGAGAGAGAGCGAGAGAGAGAGACTTTTTATTTGATGTCCCTTTATGAAAATGTCACAATAAATTCATTATACTAGAATAAAAAAATAAAATAAAAATTTAACAATAAAACTCAACCAAAAAATCTTTTTAAAAACACCCACAGTATCAAGACAAAAACATCAAAAATGAACAACAAAAACATTGTCACTAATCATCACCAAAACTCCTTTCACTGAACTCAGCCCTCCCCAACTATCATGCCAATGTTATGTGTGTGTGTGTGTGTGTGTGCGAGAGAGCGAGAGAGAGAGAAAGAGAGAGAGAGAAACCTTCTCGACTTTTTAGAAAATTGGTTTTATTGCCACAATTCAGACCCGAGAGATCAGCAATCACATATCACATGTTCTAAGGTAAATAAAACACTGACCAAAATGAAGACAACATGTAACTATTCCCACTCAAGTACAACAAAAAAAGAATCGAAGGTTATGACTTAGTGTACAGTAGCACCAGGGAATAGCACCGACTACACCTTCCAATGAAGAATAAGAGGTACAGGAGCTGTGTTTACATGTACAAATTTAATTTGCATTTGAACAAAGAGCTAAAGGAAGATATGCCAAACATTTTCATGCTTCATTTGCTACTGTCAATTTCCTGACAGTGGCTATGATTCCATTAGTATTTCAGATGAAATCTAAATTCTACGGAAGAGCATAAAAAAAAAAATCACTTCTAGTCATGTGAAAAACATCCACCAAGGGTAGAGTCAACAAACGAATTCATTTGAATAACATGAAAATGACATAATTTCAGCAAGGCCCACATCCTGTAGATAGTGACTTGAATTAATCATTTTAACAAGATAATGACAGATTTTTCAAAGCAGCCATTGTGTGGGGCTACTTGAATACAAATTTCAACTGTTTTTACTCACGTTAATATAGTTACGACTAGTTATTTCTGTTGACCAACTGTCAACCTAGTTAAAATTCTGGGGGCTAGTGATTTTATAAAGTAAACTAATTTGAATGTCCATAATGGCCATTTACATTACACAATTCATTGGCAATCTATTTTCCAGAGTCGCAATAAATTTAACCATCATAAACCAAGTTCATGACCCACTGTACTGGCCTCATACTCCATACTCCATTATATTCTACACTACATGGCCAAAAGTATGTGGACACCTAACGTCCAATATCTCACACAAAATTATGGGCATTAATAAGGAGATGGTGCAACCTTTGCTGCTATAGCAACCTGTGACCTTCTTGGAAGGCTTTATACTGGATGTTTGAGCATTGCTGCAAGGGATGGACGTGTTGGAAGGGGATGAACTCAGGGCTGTGTGCAGGCCAGAATCGTCAAGAATGTGATGGTACGCTGTAGCATTCAGATCTGCCTGCAATGGAACTAAGGGGCCGATCCCAAACTATGAAAAACAGCCCCATTGCAAGAGGCGTCCAGATAGTTTTGGTCACATAGTGTACACTCTGTACATACTACACTCCACATCTGGCCCCCCTGTGTCTGACTGGCTACTAACAATACTAATGAATCAAATCCAACACAGTATAAAATACACTCACCGGCCACTTCATTAGATACACCTGTTCAACTGCTCGTTAATGCAAATATCTAATCGGCCAATCACGAGGCAGCAACTCAATGCATTTAGGCATGTAGACATGGTCAAGACGATCTGCTGAAGCATCAGCATGGGGAAGAAAGGTGATTTAAGTGACTTGAACGTGGCATGGTTGTTGGTGCCAGGCGGGCTAGTTTGAGTATTTTAGAAACTGCTGATCTACTAGGATTTTCACGCACAACCATCTCTAGGGTTTACAAAGAATGGTCCAAAAAAGAGAAAATATCCAGTGAGCGGCAGTTCTCTGGGCGAAAATGCCTTGTTGATGGCAGAGGTTGAAGGAGAATGGCCAGACTGGTTCGAGCTGATAGAAAGGCAACAGTAACTCAAATAACCACTCGTTACAACCGAGGTATGCAGAAGAGCATCTCTGAATGCACAACACGTCAAACCCTGAAGCAGATGGGCTACAGCAGCAGAAGAGCACACCGGGTGCCACTCCTGTCACCTAATGAAGTGGCCGGTGAGTGTATATTAGAAACCAGAACATTTCTGTAGACATATTTTGTCTTTCTGAGGCGGCCATTTTAGATATGTACGCTTGAACACACCCACCTGTACACTGCATGGAAGATGAGGACCAGAGCCAGGAAGCAGACAGACACCCCACACCCAATTTGGGACAGGAGCCTCAGGCGCCAGACCGAGGCGGAGCTCAGCGGCGGGGATACCTGGCCGAGGTTCTGGGTACCATTGCCCGACTCGGGTGCGTCGTTTTGGTAGAATGGACTCTGTATGCTCAGACAGACACATATTCTCTATCAGAGCCATTAGACCAGTGGTCTCCAACCCTGGTCCTGGAGAGCTACAGGGTCCTGCTGGTTTTCATAGTGACTCTGCACTTCATGAATCAATTAGAGCAGTTGATTACACAGTTAACTCAACTGACCTGGTGTCTTGGGTCTCAATTGGGTGCTGAGTTTAAGGTGAAAACAAAAACCAGCAGATCCTGTAGCTCTCCAGGACCAGGGTTGGAGACCACTGCCATTAGACGGTAAATCAGGGGTGGCGAATGTCAGTCACAGAGAGCTGCAGTGTCACTGCTGGGGTTTTTTTTTTTTTAATTCTCATTAAAAAACCCAAACTTATTTTGGGCAGACAAACTGGTGAGGGGATTAACTGGCACTTAGAAGATCTCTTTTCCAGAGTGACTCACGTTATTTTACATACAGTCCGTTTATAGATCATTGAAGCAATCCAGGTTAAGTCCTGTTCTCAAGGGTAATACAAATGGCGCATCACCTAAAAATTAATCCTACAATTTTGGAGTCACAAGACCAATTCCATAACCATCACGCTACATTCATAACTCAACATACTTTGTCATACCTATCTTTTTGCTAAACGTTGTTAGTTTTCCTTTTTAATCAATAAAGCTTGTTTTGTGCTTGCTTCACTTTTATTAAGTGGCTAATTGAATTCTCCATTCAGTTCATGGTTCAATGGATGGTTACGCTGTGACTGTGCATCCAACAAACACAAGCAAATGTTTCACCACATATTTTTTTTGGCTGAAGTGCCACCTGCCCCCATCCCCCCCAACCCCCCCCCATCCCTTGAATCCCCACGTCAGGATAGCTCTCTCACCAGCAGCACAGCGAAAAAGGACAGATGATCACAGGAGCACCCAACCTGCCCAACATCTTGTGTAGAGGTGCATCCAGATGAATTCCAGAATGGTCTTGAGCCTGTGGGACAGGCGGACAGTCATCCAGTGCTCATGTGAATTCATTGGGAGGTCATTCTTCATCTGGCAAACGCTCGACGGCTAGTAATATATACATATATATATATATATATTTATATCTAATATTTTTCTCACATTTCAGATTTTAAAACAGAGACTCCACACCCTAGCTCCCTCATACTGTTTGAGTGGTGACTGTGATCTGACCTGGGTCCTATAATTACCTGGATGCTTTAACCCTCTGGAAGCCAGTAACACTTCTGAAGGTTACTGACAATTTGAAAAGAACACACGTAATTTCACCTGTGTTGTGAGCAGAATTCTTCTTCGACATAATTTTCCTCTCTGGTTAGAAAACAGGCAGCCATGGGATTGTTTACAGTATCAAAAGGCTTGAAGTATTTTAAATATGTATTTGACCAGGCGTGATTGTGATACATGACACATCTCTAGCCCCATTCACCTTGCACTAAATGCTGCCATTTGCCAACTGCAGCAGTATTCACCTCCATTTAAAATGGGTCCAGCAGTCACCCTATGGTCACCTGGCCAATTTGTTTTTTTGAGAGTAGGCTTTACATCAAACCACTCCGCAGTGGTCTGCTGTCACCTCGGATCAGAGTCTTCTCAGGTGGTGCACTGTTATTTGTAGCTGGCATGGGCATTTGCATTTGGAATGTGCACTTGCATTTGGAATGTACATTTGCATTTGGAATGGATATTTGCATTTGTGATATATGAAAAACAGTGGCTGACAAATACCAGCCTGACATTTTTTTGGGGTGTTAGACATAATATATGGCTGTTGACAAGGGAGGGAATTTTTCCCGCTGGTCATGGGGGGTTAGACATCATCCCAGACCTGGGGTCAGCCAGCCCAAACCCAATCTGAGCATCCAACATAACATGGAGATGAACAAAAAATCTTAAATGTCGTTTAAATGAAATTTATTCTCTCACACTGTTTGCCACAGTAATTTGTTTAGGATGAAAAGAAGAGACTTACCATTGTTATCTTCCACACTATCATAAAAAACACATGTAGCATTTTCCTGGAATGGAGATAATTTCATGCATGAAGTTATTGTATTTTCTCATGACTGTTTTGCCCACCCCCTCCAAATAAATAAATAAATAAATAAATAAATCATTTAGAAATATCCGTGTTCAAATCAGTTGAAACTGAATTAAATAAAGATTTTTGAAAGTTGAAACAAGATGGTACCTTGACCAGAGGAACATGTGTTGAATAGGTATAAGAAACGGACATGATCGGGGTAAATAAAACACTATTCTTTGAGCAAGATCATAAAGTCAGCCATTGAAATCATTACTACAATCTGTGTAAGAGAAACAGATAATAAATAAACAGTGTGGGCGGCAGTGTAGCATAATGGCTAAGGAGTTGGTCTTGCAACCTAAAGGTCGCAGGTTCAATTCCCCTTGAGCAAGGAACTTAACCTGCGTTGCTCCAGTATATATCCAGCTGTACAATTGGATACAGTGTAAGTTGCTCTGGATAAGAGCATCTGCTAAATGCCTGTAATGTAATGTAAACAGCTAATGTAAAGGTAATGTAAAGGTTCCTGGAAAAGCAATTTGCTTGCTATGATGCTGTGAACTCATACTCACCAGTGACGCGTTTTGGTGGTAAAAAGTGATGTTAACCTTGTTTGCGAGGCCAGTGATCTCCTTTCCTAAATCGATGGACACGACGTGATCATTCAGGAGCGAGGTGTTTGCCCCTTGCACCTGCACCACCAGGAACAGTCAGATTACATCACACCGTTCCTCAACGGAGGAAAGGCATCAGCACCGCACCGCAACAGCACGAAATGACATCAGCCTGCTTATCCTCCATCTAGGCTGGCTTTGGCTTTCACACATTGTCTATTTGCACGGCAGTACATTGCCTCAAGCTATACCAGCTACTTCACTCAGGGAGGGGCACAACGGCAGTCCGCCACCTGGAGATTTAAATAGCAAACTAGCGGTTTTCCGGAGATCACATGACATAAATTCGAACCAAGGCTGGAGGAGGCCCATACCAGAATGTTTCACATATTCCTTAAATCTTCAAAATCCTGGTTAAGAGAGACACATAAATATCATCAGATGCCAGTATTTTTTCTAGAATTAAATAAATTAAACAAACTAAAACGCCTTTATTGGTTGATGTTCCTCATTTTAGGCACTAATGGCAAAGCCACTTAGGTACATGTGGCCAAATCCTGATGCTGGTCATAAACTTCCACCTTTTTTTTTCCATGGGATGAAAACCTCAGGTAATATAAAGGTATACGTTGTTCTCTTTTTTGGAACTTAAGCATAAAAAGAATTTCACTGCAGGCAAAGTATTCAGAGAGTAAGCACTCCCCAGGTTGATTATTCAAATATGCCCCAGGAGTGCTTTGTTATTCTGACACCGTACCATGGACTGGATAACAGAGTCCTTGTCCTCCGTGGTTTGCATATAGATAGAAGGTGGAAGAAGATGACCAGTGAATCTGTCAAAAATCCTGGCATTCGGAGGCACCAAGTGAAACCTGAAACACCACCCAAATCTGTAACATGAACTGAAGTACAAAGAGCTGTTCTCTCATCACTAACCAAATCCGCACAGACCCAGCTTAGGTCGCATTCTATTTCCGGCCACACGGGAAAGGTGTTGTGCATTTTACCGGGAACAGGGATCCTGGAAGTATAAAGATGCTGCAGTTGACCTCTTTATTATTCCCAAGGGCTACCAGCAGGGCTTCTTCAGGAATTTGCACAAAAACATCATCGTTTTCAACCTTTTTACTCTGGAACAGAGCACATTATTTAAGAACTTTGCATTCTAGTTTCTAATATTCATTTGCTATAATGGGTGGCCATTTTTAGTCATGACCTGTTTCATGTTTCGACATTTGCATCTCCGTTTTGAACACCATATACCTACATTTTTTTGTTTGCAATATGGACTTTTTTCAGTTATTTAATTGTTTTCCTCACTACGAAAGAGTCAATTAGGAGACTTCCTTTATGACAAATATGCTCTCTCTCTCTCTATACTCACATTTTTTGAGGGTAATGCCAGCTCAATAGAAGTTATTTTGTCTCCCTGTTGTGTTTTCTTCACTCCTATGAAATTCTTAGTCTTCAGATTTGCATTTATCCTTTGATTTTTCCAATCATTTATTCTGTCAGGAAGAGACCAGACAGCTTATACAAGATGGTGGAGCCAGTATTCTAACTAATGCAATCATCAGGACATCAGGAAAGATTTGCAACAGTGAACGTCAGCAGTCAAAAAATAAGAATTAACTCACTTCTCCTTTTGTCTTTTACAGCAATAAAATAATGCATTTTTGCTTTCTTTTCCACATTTATTGCCAGATTTATTATTTTGACATACACATTCTTCAGTATCGGTGGAGCCAGACTCGTCACCTGAATGGAAGAAGAAAAGAAAGAGGAGCAGTTCAATATATTGCTGCCATTTGCCAACTGTCCAGCAGTCACCCTATGGTCACCTGGCCAATTTGTTTTTTGAGAGTAGGCTTTACATCAAACCACTCTGCAGTGGTCTACTGTCACCTCGGATCAGAGTCTTCTCAGATCGTGCACTGTTATTTGTAGCTGGCATGGGCATTTGCATTTGGAATGTGCACTTGCATTTGGAATGTACATTTGCATTTGTGATATATGAAAAACAGTGGCTTACAAATACCAGCCTGACATTTTTTTGGGGTGTTAGACATAATATATGGCTGTTGACAAGGGAGGGAATTTTTCCCGCTGGTCATGGGGGGTTAGACATCATCCCAGACCTGGGGTCAGCCAGCCCAAACCCAATCTGAGCATCCAACATAACATGGAGATGAACAGAAGTCATGTCTAGGAGCAAAATCCCCCGTACTGTAAGATCTGACTCCGTGAGCCCTACGACCCACTCTTTTTTACAAAAAATCTTAAATGTCGTTTAAATGAAATTTATTCTCTCACACTGTTTGCCACAGTAATTTGTTTAGGATGAAAAGAAGAGACTTACCATTGTTATCTTCCACACTATCATAAAAAACACATGTAGGATTTTCCTGGAATGGAGATAATTTCATGCATGAAGTTATTGTATTTTCTCATGACTGTTTTGCCCACCCCCTCCAAATAAATAACCGTTCCTCAAGGGAGGAAAGGCATCAGCACCGCACCGCAACAGCACGAAATGACATCAGCCTGCTTATCGTCCATCTAGGCTGGCTTTGGTTTTCACACATTGTCTATTTGCACGGCAGTACATTGCCTCAAGCTATACCAGCTACTTCACTCAGGGAGGGGCACAACGGCAGTCCGCCACCTGGAGATTTAAATAGCAAACTAGCGGTTTTCCGGAGATCACATGACATAAATTCGAACCAAGGCTGGAGGAGGCCCATACCAGAATGTTTCACATATTCCTTAAATCTTCAAAATCCTGGTTAAGAGAGACACATAAATATCATCAGATGCCAGTCTTTTTTCTAGAATTAAATAAATTAAACAAATTAAAACGCCTTCATTGGTTGATGTTCCTCATTTTAGGCACTAATGGCAAAGCAACTTAGGTACATGTGGCCAAATCCTGATGCTGGTCATAAACTTCCACCTTTTTTTTTCCATGGGTGTCACTGCTGGGTTTTTTTTTTTTAATTCTCATTAAAAAACCCAAACTTATTTTGGGCCGACAAACCGGGTGAGGTGAGTTAACTGGCACTTAGAAGACTCTCTTTTCCAGAGTGACTCACGTTATTTTACATACAGTCCGTTTATAGATCATTGAAGCAATCCAGGTTAAGTCCTGTTCTCAAGGGTAATACAAATGGCGCATCACCTAAAAATTAATCCTACAATTTTGGAGTCACAAGACCAATTCCATAACCATCACGCTACCTTCTTAACTCAACATACTTTGTCATACCTATCTTTTTGCTAAACGTTGTTAGTTTTCCTTTTTAATCAATAAAGCTTGTTTTGTGCTTGCTTCACTTTTATTAAGTGGCTAATTGAATTCTCCATTCAGTTCATGGTTCAATGGATGGTTACGCTGTGACTGTGCATCCAACAAACACAAGCAAATGTTTCACCACATATTTTTTTTGGCTGAAGTGCCACCTGCCCCCATCCCCCCCAACCCCCCCCCCTCCCTTGAATCCCCACGTCAGGATAGCTCTCTCACCAGCAGCACAGCGAAAAAGGGCAGATGATCACAGGAGCACCGAACCTGCCCAACATCTTGTGTAGTGGTGCATCCAGATGAATTCCAGAATGGTCTTGAGCCTGTGGGACAGGCGGACAGTCATCCAGTGCTCATGTGAATTCATTGGGAGGTCATTCTTCATCTGGCAAACGCTCGACGGCTAGTAATATATACATATATATATATATATATTTATATCTAATATTTTTCTCACATTTCAGATTTTAAAACAGAGACTCCACACCCTAGCTCCCTCATACTGTTTGAGTGGTGACTGTGATCTGACCTGGGTCCTATAATTACCTGGATGCTTTAACCCTCTGGAAGCCAGTAACACTTCTGAAGGTTACTGACAATTTGAAAAGAACACCTGTAATTTCACCAGTGTTGTGAGCAGAATTCTTCTTCGACATAATTTTACTCTCTGGTTAGAAAACAGGCAGCCGTGGGATTGTTTACAGTATCAAAAGGCTTGAAGTATTTTAAATATGTATTTGACCAGGCGTGATTGTGATACATGACGTATCTCTAGCTGTGACGGTATGGGTGCTGGGACCCAGGCGCAGAGTGGAAAAAAACACGAAACTCAAAAGGGAGAAAATTAACAAAGACTTTACTTACAGAAAGGCAAACAAACAGGGAACAGAAAAGGACACGAAGGGCAAAAACACAAACTCAAAAAAATATCTAAATAAAACAGAAAACAAGAGGAACTCACAAACATGGGCAGGGCAGAACACAGGCAGGTAGAGGACAAGGGCAGGTCAAACAGAGCACAAGGGCAGGTCAAACAAAACAGACAGGTATAATACGGTCAGGAAACAAACACAAACAGGTAAAAAACGCAGGCAGGTACAATGGGTCTGAGGAAACGCAAATCGGGAACAAACACAAGCAGGGCAGAACACGGGAAGGCAGAGCACAAGGGAAGGTCAACAAAACACAGTCAGGCACAAAATACAAGCAGGTACAAACGGTTTGCAACATCGGAAACAAACACAAACAGGTAAAAAACGCAGGCAGGTACAATGGGTCTGAGGAAACGCAAATCGGGAACAAACACAAGCAGGGCAGAACACGGGAAGGCAGAGCACAAGGGAAGGTCAACAAAACACAGTCAGGCACAAAATACAAGCAGGTACAAACGGTTTGCAACATCGGAAACAAACACAAGGAACCAGCACCCGAGTCAAGGGAACAGAGAACTTAAATAGACAGGGGTAACAAGACACAGGTGAACTCAAAAAACAATCAAACCAGAAGGAGGGGATAAGACACAGGTGGGAACAATGATGGGATAACGAGACAATTGAAACAATCATACAATTAACAGGAGGGGAGCAGGACACAAAACAGAAGTGCCGCCATCTGGCGGCCCAACAAGGGAAACACAGACAGGAAAACAGGACCATGACACTAGCCCCATTCACCTTGCACTAAATGCTGCCATTTGCCAACTGCAGCAGTTTTCACCTCCATTTAAAATGGGTCCAGCAGTCACCCTATGGTCACCTGGCCAATTTGTTTTTTGAGAGTAGGCTTTACATCAAACCACTCCGCAGTGGTCTACTGTCACCTCGGATCAGAGTCTTCTCAGGTCGTGCACTGTTATTTGTAGCTGGCATGGGCATTTTCATTTGGAATGTGCACTTTCATTTGGAATGTACATTTGCATTTGGAATGGACATTTGCATTTGTGATATATGAAAAACAGTGGCTGACAAATACCAGCCTGACATTTTTTTGGGGTGTTAGACATAATATATGGCTGTTGACAAGGGAGGGAATTTTTCCCGCTGGTCATGGGGGGTTAGACATCATCCCAGACCTGGGGTCAGCCAGCCCAAACCCAATCTGAGCATCCAACATAACATGGAGATGAACAAAAAATCTTAAATGTCGTTTAAATGAAATTTATTCTCTCACACTGTTTGCCACAGTAATTTGTTTAGGATGAAAAGAAGAGACTTACCATTGTTATCTTCCACACTATCATAAAAAACACATGTAGCATTTTCCTGGAATGGAGATAATTTCAAGCATGAAGTTATTGTATTTTCTCATGACTGTTTTGCCCACCCCCTCCAAATAAATAAATAAATAAATCAATAAATCATTTAGAAATATCCGTGTTCAAATCAGTTGAAACTGAATTAAATAAAGATTTTTGAAAGTTGAAACAAGACGGCACCTTGACCAGAGGAACATGTGTTGAATAGGTATAAGAAACGGACATGATCGGGGTAAATAAAACGATATTCTTTGAGCAAGATCATAAAGTCAGCCATTAAAATCATTACTACAATCTGTGTAAGAGAAACAGATAATAAATAAACAGTGTGGGCGGCAGTGTAGCATAATGGCTAAGGAGTTGGTCTTGTAACCTAAAGGTCGCAGGTTCGATTCCCCTTCAGCAAGGAACTTAACCTGCGTTGCTCCAGTATATATCCAGCTGTACAATTGTATACAGTGTAAGTTGCTCTGGATAAGAGCGTCTGCTAAATGCCTGTAATGTAATGTAAACAGCTAATGTAAAGGTAATGTAAAGGTTCCTGGAAAAGCAATTTGCTTGCTATGATGCTGTGAACTCATACTCACCAGTGACGGGTTTTGGTGGTAAAAAGTGACGTTAACCTTGTTTGCGAGGCCAGTGATCTCCTTTCCTAAATCGATGGACACGACGTGATCATTCAGGAGCGAGGTGTTTGCCCCTTGCACCTGCACCACCAGGAACGGTCAGATTACATCACACCGTTCCTCAACGGAGGAAAGGCATCAGCACCGCACCGCAACAGCACGAAATGACATCAGCCTGCTTATCCTCCATCTAGGCTGGCTTTGGCTTTCACACATTGTCTATTTGCACGGCAGTACATTGCCTCAAGCTATACCAGCTACTTCACTCAGGGAGGGGCACAACGGCAGTCCGCCACCTGGAGATTTAAATAGCAAACTAGCGGTTTTCCGGAGATCACATGACATAAATTCGAACCAAGGCTGGAGGAGGCCCATACCAGAATGTTTCACATATTCCTTAAATCTTCAAAATCCTGGTTAAGAGACACACATAAATATCATCAGATGCCAGTCTTTTTTCTAGAATTAAATAAATTAAACAAATTAAAACGCCTTCATTGGTTGATGTTCCTCATTTTAGGCACTAATGGCAAAGCAACTTAGGTACATGTGGCCAAATCCTGATGCTGGTCATAAACTTCCACCTTTTTTTTTTCCATGGGATGAAAACCTCAGGTAATATAAAGGTATACGTTGTTCTCTTTTTTGGAACTTTAAAAGCACATAAAAAGAATTTCACTGCAGGCAAAGTATTCAGAGAGTAAGCACTCCCCAGGTTGATTATTCAAATATGCCCCAGGAGTGCTTTGTTATTCTGACACCGTACCATGGACTGGACAACAGAGTCCTTGTCCTCCGTGGTTTGCATATAGACAGAAGGTGGAAGAAGATGCCCAGTGAATCTGTCAAAAATCCTGGCATTCGGAGGCACCAAGTAAAACCTGAAACACCACCCAAATCTGTAGTACTGAAGTACAAAGAGCTGTTCTCTCATCATCACTAACCAAATCCGCACAGACCCGACTTAGGTCACATTCTATTTCCGGCCACACGGGAAAGGTGTTGTGCATTTTACCGGGAACAGGGATCCTGGAAGTATAAAGATTCTGTAGTTGACCTCTTTATTATTCCCAAGGGCTACCAGCAGGGCTTCTTCAGGAATTTGCACAAAAACATCATCGTTTTCATCCTTTTGACTCTGGAACAGAGCACATTATTTAGGAACTTTGCATTCTAGTTTCTAATATTCATTTGCTATAATGGGTGGCCATTTTTAGTCATGTTTCATGTTTCGACATTTGCATCTCCGTTTTGAACACCATATACCTACCTTTTTTTGTTTGCAATATGCACTTTTTTCAGTTATTGAATTGTTTTCCTCACCACGAAAGAGTCAATTAGGAGACTTCCTTTATGACAAATATGCTCTCTCTCTCTCTATACTCACATTTTTTGAGGGTAATGCCAGCTCAGTAGAAGTTATTTTGTCTCTCTTTTGTGTTTTCTTTGCTCTTATGAAATTCTCAGTCTCCAGATTTGCATTTATCCATTGATTTATGTAATCATTTATTCTGTCAGGAAGAGACAAGACAGCTTATGCAAGATGGTGGAGCCAGTATTCTAACTAATGCAATCATCAGGACATCAGGAAAGATTTGCAACAGTGAACGTCAGCAGTCAAAAAATAAGAATTAACTCACTTCTCCTTTTGTTTTTTACAGCAATCAAATAATGCATTTTTGCTTTCTTTTCCACATTTATTATTTTTACATTCTTCAGACGAGCCAGACTCGTCACCTGAATGGAAGAAGAAAAGAAAGAAAGAAAGAAAACTGAATGTTATATTACATTGCATCATTTAACAACATAAAATGTAAGGGAACACAAGCAATATATTGAACTGCTCCTCAACAAAAAATATTTTATTCGTCTGTAACGTAAAATGAACAAATAGGGACATTTACACTTTGTGCTGAAATACAACTATTTTTATTTCAGGACATAAGATATGCACTTTAGGGTCTGTGTCATGCTAATTACATCTTTTTTTCTTGCCATTCATTATACAGCTAGAGATAGTTATTGAAGCAAATTGTGTTGGTTAGCTTGCTTTAAGGCAAGGCTTGAACTGCTCAAGTCTTCTGGTATTAAATACACCTTTCTGGTTTTAAATCCACTTTTTCAGCCACTAGATACCGTGGGCACCTGACTTGTTTTGTGAATAGATTTGTTCTCAAAGTTGTGATTATTTCTGATCTTTGTATTCATACCTCTTCTGGTGATGATAAAAAGTGAACAGGTTTTCAGCTCAGTTACAACACAATGGAAGCCAGATTCAACGTGACTTCAAACAGACATTGGTGGTTTAACAAGTAATTGAACTCAGTTTACACAGCTCACACACATGGCAGGTCAAAATCAAAAGGAACAGAAACTCACTTGGTATTCCAGAGATATGGAACAGCAGCAGTAAGATGATAATGCATCTCAGCTCCACGTTAGCCATAACGTTTGGTGTGTGTGACTGACAGAGAACTGTTCGCTGCATAAAGGATGATGTCTAAACTTATGAGAGGTATGCAAATCAAAATTCCACCCACAGGCATTACCTCTAACAAAACACAAACTACAAAGACCAAGGCAAAGTCAGCATTGGTCACAAACTTTTACTTACAGGCAAATTCAAGTGTTAATTTTCTACACAAACAGTTTGGTGAGTTAGGCAACAGCTGAAGCGAACCCGTCAAAGTGTGTTTAAGAGGGAAGAAATTCATTCTTACATTAAAATTCTAATTAACCCATTGAGGTGTGAAATTCAAAATGAGTGAATAGAATGTTCTTAACTGAACATTCTAATGCTGATGTAACAATCGCTATGGGTAACTGAAAGTAATTGAGCTCTAGAACACTGACTTAGAACATACACTTCAAAGGGTCAAAGTAGTGATAGAGTTGTTAAGGTATTGGTAAAGGTGGCACCTTGAGCATCCCTAATTGTGTGTCTATCTATAAAATCTGGGGGTACATCACTCTAGTCCAGTCCCTGCAGGGATGAATGTGTGGGAACCCGACAGAGCAAAGCCCAATTAGTGGCAGTGTTACCCAAGTGGGGGGGGGGGTGTGAATTATGAGTGTGTGAGTGTGAGTGAATGGTGTGTGTGCCCTGTGATAGATTGGCAGCCTGTCCATGGTGTATTCCTGCCTCTCGCCCAATGCACGCTGGGATAGGCTCCAGCACGCCCCGTGACCATGCCCAGGATAAGCGGGTATAGATAATGGATGGATGGACATTAAGTCAGTTTCCACTTCCTGCCTAGCAAGACGCTTCTGTCTAGGCCCACAAAAGAGCTGGAACTATACTTCTTCCCAAACATAGCTCTTGTTAATCTATGGTTAATCTATCTAAACCAGGTAAGCAAACACCACTAGAGCTAGAGAGAGGTAAAAGTAGATTCAAATTAACTGTCAGCATCAAGCTACATGCCTCAAAACCTGTAAATAAGGAAGAGAAGGTCTTGGTGTTTTAAATAGAGATGTTGATGTATAGTCTGAAATAGCGACGTTTGAAGAAAACGGCCAGTGAATCTGCCTTTGCGACTGACTGGGGAAAGTCAATGTAACAATATTATATTAATTAAATAGTGCAATTGGACTTATTTTGAAATTTCCACTCACACTGGCACAAATTATGGAAACACAGTTTTTTTGTGCCCTTGCTTCTTGTGTTGTTTCTCAGAGCCATTTTTGTCTGTAAAAAGGTATTCCAAACAGTTGACCACGAATGATAATGGTAACTTATTAAAATAGCCACTTTCTAGTTCATGCATATGGTGAAAATAAAGAAGCAATACTTCCTAGAAGTATTCCTCCTTCAAATCTTGATTACATCAGAAGTCTGTGAGGTGTTGTAGTTTCACCATAGCCGTTAATTTTCATAATATCTCAGGTCTCACGTTTTCACATTTCTGTATTTTTGCGCAGTTAATCCTCGCCTCGTTTTCAGGCCAAGCGCATTTGTCTTCCACACACCAGCCTCAGCAAGACATGTTCGGTTTCGGGAAAAAAAACCCGTTCGGCGCTCGACTAGTCAGCCTAGAAGGGGTGGAGAAGTGTCATGTGAATTGGGAAGTATGGCTGCAGTCAAATAGCTTGTTTTGAAGCAGTTCTTTGAAGAGGCATCAGTCACCGTGATTGCTTCTTCTTGGCGAAACCAGCATCACAAAATACCTGCTACATAAATTAGGCTGATTCATCATCTTTTGTGAAGAGAAGGTTTACGTTACACAGTTTTCGGAGCATGTCATTTGAGATAGCTAGCTAACGCTAGACAAATAGAATCCTTCCAGGGGGCTTTAGTTAGGTTCCAGCGTTCATAACCCAAACGCGAGAACCACCTGGAGATATCTTTAACCACAGTGAGGGGGCACGGTGTATATTTTAGTATTGTTCATTGTTAGGGCTATCGACTTTAAACTGGCTTTTTAGTCGCATTCTCCATTACTACACGTTCTTGTAGGTAGTCTACCGGTTGTTAGCTTGCTTAGTTAGCTTGTGATTGTTGGGAGCCTGTGGTATTAAAACTTCTATTTATTATTACTTGGATTAGGTCGTTACAGAGTTTAGCTGAATCATAATTTGTCAACAGTACAACTGGCTTCCTAGCAAACTGCGGATCGTATTGTTGGCTTTACCACAACCTAGCTGCTCGAAGTTCTTTTCTGCGTCCACATATTGTATGAACTTGCTAAGGCAACCGGCTGGTTGGCTAACGTTAGTATATACAGGCATTGCTATATTCTAAAGGTAGCAGAATTATGTGCTAACTGAGTCTGGTTTTTAATTTATCGTTTTATCTAGGGTAGGGTCATATTCTGTTGAGGTCACTGCCTACTCAAAGCACTTTGCTAGCTGCGTCGCTCGACATTTTGCCTTTTTGTGAAAATGAACACAGAGAAGGATTTCTCCCCTTTGACACCCAACATCGTGAGAGCTCTCAACGACAAACTTTACGAAAAGAGAAAAGTTGCTGCCTTAGAAATTGAGAAGTAAGTTGACAGTTTTTCTTTGTTAATAGCTGTACATTTCTCGATTTAACTGGTCCGTAACGCTGCGTTTGGGAGTTGAATGCGTCTTACTCGCACGAGAACCAGTTTTTGGTTAATGTATACAGAGTTTTTTAATTTTATTTATTTAAATAAATATAATTTCAAGGAAACCATATGTAAAAGACACATTGCTTCCTTGAAACTAAACGTATTTCTCCGTGCTGCGTTCTACTGCCGGAGTAGAGACTGGGGGTGAGAAATCACATGATTGGGGTCTTCCATACCTCTTTGGGTCGCTTTAGCGCTTGACCATTTGGGTTTGGTTGTTTCGCACTAACGTTATGATATTATCAAGTAGCTGGTCAAAAGCCCACCAAACATACAGATATCTGTACAGCTGCTTACTTATTGGTGACTACTCCTTGTACATATCTTGGTTTTACCAATCGGATGCTCGGTATGCAAGTCTATTAACTTATGTCTTTCAGTCGAGACACCTGTCTTTGCAACAACTACACTTGTTTTCATAACGTATTATTTTGTTTCGCTACACGTATTAGTCCTATTTAATGCACTCTTCTAATCAAAATACTCTTTGGCATCGTGATCCGTTTCACTTTCACATCCTTACCCGTTGAACAGTTTTTACTACAGCCTTTCAGACGGTGAAAACATACCGTTGATGACGTGTTGGATAGTGAGTCGCTTTTCTTCCTTGTATCAATGTGAAATGTGGTTTTTGCAGGGCCCACTTAAGTCTATTAGGCAATGCAAATGTCATTAGGCATCGCATGGATAGAGGTAACAAGAAAAGTGCGTTTGCCCCCTGTCATATGACCTGAGTGAACAAGGCAATATCTAAGAGGTGATCTCTAAAACTCATTGGAATTAGTGTGAGCTCAAAAGTCATTGATAAGTTCAGCCAACAAACAAGCTGGAGACCAGCTCATGTACTGTACAGTTAAATGCGGTTTTGGTCATGAGGAGGACATTGACTGCATGTATGGCTTGGATCTCAAAAATTAGTGCTGGAATGGAATGGACTGTACAAAAACGTGTGGCTTCCTTCTTACCTTTGCAGTAAACTCTGTGTGTGTGTGTGTGTGTGTGTGTGTGTGTCTGTCTGTCTGTTCGCAGGCTTGTGCGGGAGTTTGTAGCCCAGAATAATTCAACCCAGATACGACATGTCATCCAGATCCTGGCTTCTGAGTTTGCCCTGTCACAGCATCCCCACAGCCGCAAAGGGGGCCTGATCGGCCTGGCAGCTTGCTCCATCGCTCTGGGAAAGGTAGGAGAGTGCTCACTACTGACACACACAGTAACAGTACTGACTCACACTACTGACACACACAGTAACAGTACTGACTCACACTACTGACACACACAGTAACAGTACTGACTCACACTACTGAACACACATAGTAACAGTACTGACTCACACTACTGAACACACATAGTAACAGTACTGACACACACAGTAACTGTACTGACTCACACTACTGACACACACTGTAACTGTACTGACTCACACTACTGACACACACAGTAACAGTACTGACTCACACTACTGACACACACAGTAACAGTACTGACTCACACTACTGACACACACTAACTGTACTGACTCACACTACTGAACACACACAATAACAGTACTGACTCACACTACTGACACACACAGTAACTGTACTGACTCACACTACTGACACACACTGTAACAGTACTGACTCACACTACTGATACACACAGTAACAGTAATGACTCACACTACTGACACACACTGTAACAGTAATGACTCACACTACTGACGCAGAGTACTGACACAGTCACATTAATCACCCCAGACTACTGACGCAGAGTACTGACGCACAGTAACATTAATCACCCCAGACTACTGACACACAGTAATATTGATCACCCACAGTACTGATGCACAGTAACATTAATCACACCACACTACTGATGTATAAGAATGAAACTCGTGCTCAGCTAGCGCACGGTATAGCACACCTGGAAAGAGTGACGAAGACTAGTCCCCATGTTATCCCCTGACACCATGCTTGTCTCTCTGTGCGGTTGTCTGTGCGGTTGTCTGTGCGGTTGTCTGTGCGTCTGTCTGTGCGTCTGTCTGTGCGGTTGTCTGTGCGGTTGTCTGTGCGTCTGTCTGTGCGTCTGTCTGTGCGTCCCCCGTGCAGGACTCCGGGCTCTACCTGAAGGAGCTGATCGAGCCGGTCCTCACCTGCTTCAACGACTCGGACAGCCGGCTGCGGTACTACGCCTGCGAGGCGCTGTACAACATCGTGAAGGTGGCCCGGGGGGCCGTGCTCCCCCACTTCAACGTGCTCTTCGACGGGCTCAGCAAGGTGACCTCACGCACTCGCCACACCCCAAGGGACGGCCCGCGTGGGGTGTAGTGGGTAGAGCACTAGGACTGAGAGAACCTGAGGGGGGGGGGGGGAGGGGGGCTGCACACTGCACAATGCTTTCCCAGGGGCAGCTCTAGTTAAAATATTAAGTGGTTAAAATGAATAAGTAATGAAAGAAGAGAAAGTCCCACACTCTCCACAAGTTAGCCTTGTTTAGCTTTGCAGGGTGTCAGCGTTGCATGCTTTCATCAGGGTATGGAAGAAAGAAACGGTCTTCCCAGCAGGCTGCTGCTGTGTAAAGTGTAATAATGTGCGCTTACCTGGATGACGATACCTGTTGCATAAATGAAAGCAATGAACTTGCACAGGGAAGAAGCCATGGTGTGGTAACAGCAGAAGGTTCTGCAGCACCAGTGTGGTGACCAGACCTGGGTCTAATTTACGTCTGAAGTACTTCAGCTCTTCTGTTAGCTTGTAAAATTTTAATACGCTCCCGGACGGAAATAGGTTTCTAACCAGAATGTACAGCTCACATGAAAGAATCATTTTATTCTAAACACTTGTGAAAACTGATTTATTTATTTATTTATTATTATTATTATTATTTTTTTAATTTTTATTAAATGGTCAGTAATCTGCATGAAATGTACTGGTGTCTAATGGGTTAATGTATTACCAATGGTGGTCTGACCCATATCTGGCAATGACACGCTATGATGACATGCTGCTGTTGCCATGTCTGTCAGCGCAGTGGGACGCGTGACGGGGGGGATTTGAGGGTGGGGGTGGGGTGGGGTGGGGTGGGGTGGGGGGGCGGAGACGAGGGCGGGGGGCCGGTTAAACACTGTGTTCAGCCCTCCTTTTTCTCTTCCAGCTGGCTGCGGATCCTGACCCCAACGTAAAGAGCGGCTCTGAGCTCCTGGATCGACTCCTGAAGGTGAGAGACCGGGAGACGACGGGCTGTTTGAATCCACCGGCCAATCGGACGCGCGGGGAACTCGATACAGTCGGGTCGCGTCAGCTGTTGTGTCAAAGGGTAGATAAGTGAGATAACAGGCCGGTTTGAATCAACGAACCAATCAGTGCGCGAGAAGTCTATCCAATCGGGTCATGTCAATGGGTGTTTTTCTTTCAGATAACTGGATACTCAGAGTGAAGCAGTAATCTCGTCCCCATATTTACACATTGCAGAGTACTGACCTAGCTTGTAATGACGAAATTCACCAGCGTATGTACGACGAGAAAAAAGGACTAAAAGGTTTATGCAGAGGCTAAAGGTTTGTCTGTTTGCCGATGTCATCAACTCAGTAACTCTGTCGTCGTAACTGTTTTGGGGATGATGTAATCCTACGCTTGTGGGATTTGCCGTATGTAGCAATGGATTTGGTTTAGTGTGTTGTGACAAATTTGTGACGCTACTATAAAAATATTGTCAAAGTCAGTGGTTCCAAAACTTGGTTCTTGGGGAGCTCTGTTTATGGTGCTTTTCATTCCAACTACATTTGCAATCTCTGAATTATAATAAATTGCTAATTGTTCATGGAAATACACTTAAGGTCCATTGAAGGATTTGCTCTCCTGTCACCTTAAGTCTCTATTTATGCTGTGAAAAATAATGCCCCAGTACTTTTAATCAGTCACATCAACCTCTTTGTTTTACTGTAATGTGGAAATAAATCCTTTTGAAAGAGGTTATATTGTTTAATCATTGAACATATTTACTGACAGGTAAATTAAGTATAAGAGCAAACTGAGTTGACTCCTGACCACTGAAATCAGTGGGCCAAACCTGAATTATACTAATCTAAGTGTAAGAAAACCATTCAAAAATAACTGAAACCCCTGTTTCCAACTGAATTGATCAAGAAAATTGATCAAGGTATTGGCTGTAGCAAAACCCAGCATACATAGGGGTCCCCCAGGACTGAGTTTGGCGACCAAAAGAATCAAGTCACTTAAAAACGCTTTTGTGAGAGTCGAGGAGAAATAACAAAGAATAAAAACTGAATGGTCCTCTTTGTTGGCCTGTGTTCTCTGTGTTCAAAACTCAATTGTGGTTTGCTAGCTTATGCAATCGCAGGAAATGGATGTGAACGACTGCTCAGGGTTCGAGGCGAAACGAGCACGGGGCACCTCGATAAACACGAGGAGCCGCACAATGACCGCACTGTTGTGACGACGCGCCGCTGCGTACGCGACTGCGTGTGCGCGACTGCGTGTACGCGACTGCGTGCGCTGCAGGAAGGAACAGGGCAAGACCGCAAGCTCGCCATTCATTTAGCGTACTGGATCTGTGTGGGGCTGTACACTGACTGCGGACGTATGCTGAAAATCTGGGGTGGGGGGGATGGCTGGGGGTGGGGTGGGTGGGGGTGGGTGGTGGGGGATTGGCCTTGGGGGTAGATTAAGATTGCGGACCGGTGGGTGGGTAAGAGTCGGGTGGGGTGGGGGTTGGCACTTGGGGGTGTAGATTAAGATTGCGGACCGGTAGGTGGGTGAGGGAGTGGAGGGGTGGGGTGGGGTGGGGGTTGCCTTGGGGGTAGATTAAGATTGCGGACGGTGGTGGGTGAGTGGGGTGAGGTGCTTGCCGCCTTGTGGTAGATCTAGGTGGGACGGGTGGTGGGGTTGAGGTGGCAGTAGTCTGCGATCGCAAACGACTTTTGCTATCTCAGGGCGGCACGCTCGACGCGTGGTTCTGTCGCACGGCCTGGCTGTGCATCACATGACGTCGCTGAGGCGCGGTGAAGGCTGAGTCTGTAGGCGCAGGGGGTCGGGTGAAGGTCAGGTTGGCGAGAGGTGTTAAGCTTGTGGTGTGGTGTGGCGCACCTCGTGGCCACTGTCAGTCAGACTCACTCTCTCTCTCTCTCTCTGGGGGGCCAGGAGAAGCGGAGTGGTTGTGAAATGGGGGTGCGTACTTTACTTTTTATGCGAATGTTTGGGGGGTATAAAAACCCTGCGGGGAGAACGCAAGATTGCTGTGTTTTTAAAGAAGACAAAAGCAACTCTCTCCCCCCCAAAGAAAATACTAATTAATATCCCCCCATGTATCGTGTATTATATTACATCACAATATTGTGTTTGTGACTGTGTGTGCGTGCGTGCGTGTGCAGGCTTATGTGTGTGTGTGTGTTAGGCTAATGTGATCTCATTAGTTTTGTACTTCGCAGGATTGTTTTGTTTTTTCGCTGAACAGGTTACCCTACAGGGTTGGAGGCCTGATCTATGTGGTCACTTCTGGCACTACAATCTTTACTTCACTCTAGTGTGTTTTTCTGCACCTCTGCACTTTGAACTGATGAACTAAATGCCTGTAATGTCATGTAATGTAATGTGTGTATGTGCGTGTGTGTAAGTCTTTCTCTTGCCTCAATTCTATTATAATAACCAAACGTTCATCTCTCTGTGGGTGCTTCCTAACATCGACGTACAAAAGTCCAAAGTCACACAAAGATGTCGCCCGTTTGTACGTGTCAGGGGGCGGGGGCCTAGGGGACTGGGGTACACTGGGGTGTAAAATGCAAAGCTGTCCTCCCACTGGCTGCTTCACCGTGTCCACGTTTTGGTGACGCAGCCAATAGTCTGTGAGTCCTGTTCTCTGTACTTTCTCCTCTAATGGTGCAAATGCAGGGTTAGGGCTTATAGAGGCCCTGGACAGTTCTGTGGTGACACAGGTGCCCAGCAAGGCTGATGCCATCTCTCTCTCTCTCTCTCTCTCTCTCTCTCTCTACGTCTCTTCTTTTTCTTGTCTCTATGCTCCTCCTTCATCTTTTCCTTTCCCCTCTCTCTCCATTTTCTTATTGTCTCCACTCTTTTCCTCTCTACCCCTCTGTCTTCGGTCTCTTATCCTCTCTCTCCCCCCCCCCCCGCCCTCTCCTTCTCTCTCTCTCCCCCTCTCTTTTATCACAGGACATTGTGACGGAGAGCAACAAGTTTGACCTGGTGGCCTTTGTCCCCTTGCTGCGTGAGAGGATCTACTCCAACAACCAGTATGCTCGCCAGTTCATCATATCCTGGGTGAGCTTTTAAGACTGCCTTTCTCAGACAGGACACATCCGAACTGGCATCTGTTTATAGCCTTACCTCTTTCACCTGGAACAAAAAGCGTTAATGCCGTGTTTCGTAAGATGGCAGTTATGCAGCGATTGTTATGGTGCTGGACTTTTTAAACTCAGGATGGAAGACTGAGACTACCTGAAAGACTTTAGTGGGTGGAGCTAACAATGTGCTGCCAATCTTGTATTCATTGGAACCATTTAAAAGTTTACTGTCTGCAGCAATTTGGTATCACTAGGGACAAATCTGGGGGGGGGGGGGTTCTCTCCTTAAGTTTCCCAAAGGATGCTGGTCCAGTTTATTTATAGGGGGTACTGTCAAGCTGCAAGATGTGTACAGTGATGTGGAAAAAGTACACCCTTTCATTTTTGTCCTTATCTAGTCCTTACTAAGTCCTAGTGGTAGATGAATCTAACCCCCTGTGACAAATGACCCAAAACATATATTACATATATTTTACAGCTTCATTAAATATTAGGATTGGTATATGGGCTAGATTATATATTATATATTACATAATAATATATAAGGTGCGATGTTAAACAGTGTATAAACGAAGCTCTCTTTATACATAATTTAAAAGGAAGCGGGTTTAAAATGGATTATTTCCTCTTGCCAGTGATCATGGGGCCAGGTGTGTGTGTGTGTGTGTGTGTGTGTGACCACAGGGGACAGAGGTTGGCTAGCAGCCTTGTCAGTCTCTGGTTCCACCACTTAGGGTGGAAATGATTTTCAGGCTGGCCTGTTCATCTGTATCTGTGTATGTTTACCTTATTTAGGGCAGCAATCACTAAGTGATGTGGCAATATAGCAGTGATAACAGGGACCTTAGGGGGGTATATACCATTGTGTGTGTGTGTGTGTGTGTGTGAGAGAGAGAGGGAGAGAGTGTGTGTGTGTGTGTGTGTGTGTGTGTGTGAGAGAGAGAGGGAGAGAGTGTGTGTGTGTGGAAGAGAGAGAGGGAGAGAGTGTGTGTGTGTGTGTGTGTGTGTGTGTGAGAGAGAGAGGGAGAGAGTGTGTGTGTGTGGAAGAGAGAGAGAGAGTTTGTGTTCCATCTGAGGAAATTCGGACTGCTGTTCTCTCCGCTCTTCCAGATCCTGGTGCTGGAGTCGGTCCCTGACATCAACCTCCTTGACTACCTGCCAGAAATCCTGGACGGTCTCTTTCAGATTCTGGGGGACAGCAGCAAGGAGATCCGCAGAACGTAAGGCCCTCCGTGTCTCCGCTGACCGCAGGGGAGAAAGGCACATTTAACCAGCCAATTTTGACCTTATGAAACCACTCAAGATGGTCTATATAAAGTTTAAATTAAAATATAAAGTTCATTTAAAACCGCAAAAGCGATTCATAGCCGCGTGCATTGGCCTATTAACAGGTGGTGTGTACTTTTTTTTGGGTTGCTGCTCAGAACGTGGGCATGAGCTCAGCGCGTGACAATACGGAAATGGCAGAATGCATAGAACGTGACTGTACGCGCTTGCGCGCGATTAAAGCTCCGAACGGTTTTCTTCATTTTAGCGCTACATTGTATTTCTGAGAGTGTACATGACTACTTCTAGAAGTATCGTTTTACGTCGGCTAACAATTGTGTTGGGTACATGGTTTATATGAATTGATAACAGCCCTTCTCATTGCGCGGTTACAAATAATTAAGGAAGTTAATTAGCCAGCCGTATGAAGATCAAGCCGAAGAACACTGGAAAACGTTCTGCAGGTGGAAAATATGATGGTGGTTTCCAGAATCCAGGATAATTTCGTTCTAATAACGTTTTCCCAAAATGTACGTAGGGAAAATGTAGGGAAATGGCGACGTTGCAGCTACATTTACTCATGTAATTTGTAACGGTTTGGAAAAATAGGAGTAGGCCAAGGCCTTAGCTTAAAATAGCGCGTGCATTAAATGTTGCCGCTTAAACTACAACTACAGAGAGAAAACGAAGTAATATGTATTTTTAAGTAGAAATGACAAAAATAATCGTTTAGACGGGGCACATAACAGGCCCATATTAAATAGTTGAGTAACCGTTTAACTTAAGGAGTGGATGCCACGAACCGAAATTGAAAATACGAATTGAAGACATAAAATGGAGGCTGAGGACTGCGATGAATACAACAGCCTAGAAATTAAAATGCAAGACGTTTTTTGAGAAAGGTCACGATAACATTTTACTGCTGCAGTTGTGACAGTCGGCGTAGGCCTAAAGCTGGGGATATTTTATTTCATGACCGTAAGTATCGTGAGAATGACGTGGGAATAATTGAAACAACTTGCAGGGTTAACGCAGGAATATGAGTTAATAATATAATAATAACATTATTTAAGCTTTCGACATCAGGTTACCTTACTAATAACCAGTTGAAAAGATAAATAAAATGAGTTGCGCTTTCCCTTTTTTCCCCAATGCAAATGCTATTTTGGTGCAACTTATCCCTCATATTTTACCTTGTCCTGGTTAGCACATATCGCTGTTTACCACAGCTGTAATCGTTCTCTATATCTCGCATAGAGGGCGGGGTACTCTGTTACTAGCTGTCCTCTCTGTTTACATTCAAATAGTTTTGGGTCACACGTGTACTGTGAAAGTGTGGGGATCTGTATTTTAAAAAATCTCTCAAGATGGCAATCATTTAATATCTGCCATTTGGTTAATTAAAACAAAAAAATTCAAGGTAGGTCTAAGAATGCTTCCGATGTTTACAGATGTGGGTTTAAAATGAATCCACGCATGCCCCTCCGCGTATCTGCAAGTGGAGGCTATTGAGAGGCCCTTGTCTGGTATTTGTAGCTCAGGTCGAACAAATTGTTTCTGCGATTGCAATCGCCTAGCTCTTGCTCTTGTAGCTAGAGATTGCTTGCCACATGAAAGGCACTTTTGTGAGTCACTAAAAGCGTCTGCCGCACGGCTAAATTGTAAATAGCCGCCTTGGTCCGTTTAATTTGGAAAAGAGGGTTTTTTGGTGGTTGCTGAGGGCTGTTCGTCTTCTCTCAGCTGCGAGGTTGTCCTGGGTGAATTCCTCAAAGAGATTAAGAAGACCCCGTCCAGCGTTAAGTTTGCGGAGATGGCCAACATCCTGGTCATCCACTGCCAGGTGTCCGATGAGTCCAAGATGAGTGAGTATCTGCTTTATGGTGTTTTTTTTTCCTTTTTCTTTTCATAGACGTTCAACTGTTTTTTTTTTTTCCTTTGAGAATTGTTATTTCTTTGTAATTGTCCTGGAGGAAGTAAGTGAAATTCAAATCAAATTCAAAAATTCAAATCTGTTCTCTCTCCATCTCTCCCCTTTTCTTGCCTCCTGTCTCTCACTCATTCCATCCCCTTCTGTCTCTTTCTCACACTCATCCTTCTCTCTCCCTCCTTTCTTGCTTCTTTTTCACTCACTCCATCCCCTACTCTCACCCCTTTCTTACTTCCTCTCTTTCACTCACTCCTTTCCCATCTCACTCTCCCTTCCATCCTTCTCTCTCCCTCTCCCCTTTCTTGCCTCCTGTCTTTCTGTCACTCCATCCCCTTTTCTCTCCCTCTCATCCTTCATTCCCCCATTTTCTTCCTTCCTCTCTTTCTCTTCCTCCATCCCCTCCTCTCTCTCACCCGCCCCTCCCCCCCCACCCCGTAGCGAATGACCTGATCCAGCTGACGTCCATGACGTGGATGAGGGAGTTCATCCAGCTGGCCGGCCGCGTGGTGCTGCCGTACTCCTCCGGCATCCTGACCGCCGTGCTGCCCTGCCTGTCCTACGACGACCGCAAAAAGAGTATCCTAGCCCCCCGTCCCCGTCCCCCTCCCCCGCCCTCGCCGCTTCCATTACCTCAAGTTAAAATCACCCCGATTATGCCTGGCCGTGAAATAATTACACCCCAGCGACAGTTTGTGTAATTACCCAGTGTATGTGTAAGCTCACCTGATTTCGGAAACTCGACGTTTAGAAGAATCATCTCCGTCACACCCCTATGTTATTTACTACCTGTGCTTTTTGCGGTAAGAGGTCAAATTCCCCACAGTTCATACACAAACATGAGAATCACACAATCAAGAGAAGCTCAGCACTGCTGGGGATCAGACTCACAACCACGGAGTTATAAGCCCATTTCCCTAACGGTTTACGCCAGACTGCTTCCCACTGCTGAAATTCAGTTAATGAATTGTAGTTCTGCAATGTTCTGGTAAATGGACTGCATTTATATAGCGCTTTTATCCAAAGCGCTTTACAATTGATGCCTCTCATTCGCCAGAGCAGTTAGGGATTAGGTGTCTTGCTCAAGGACACTTCGACACGCCCAGGGCGGGGTTTGAACCGGCAACCCTCCGACTGCCAGACAATCGGTCTTACCTCCTGAGCTATGTCGCTATATTCTGTGTGGATATTTCCGGTGGTTCTTGCGCTATATTCGAGTTCATTCCCCAAATCCCTGAATTGAAAGGGACTCGAACCCTACCCAGGCGCTGTCATCGGCAAGGGGATGGCCGGACCCCAGTCGGCTTCTCCTAGTTTTTTTCCTCTCGTGTGCGAGGGTTGCGTCCTTAACCCCTTCCTGCCCAGACACCAAAGAGGCGGCCAGCGCCTGCAACCACAGCCTGATGAAGCTGGTGACTCCCGAGGATGACGAGGAAGAGGAAGAGAAAGGACAGGTCAGCGGCGACACCCCCACCCGGGAGGACAGCCCCCCGAAGACTCTGGAAGAGCTGAACAGTGAGTGTCCTGCTAGGGTTCCCTCATTGGCTAGTTGTGAATGGGGGTGGGGGGGGTGTGCGACCTCATTGGTGTTTGAGGGACATGTGCTGATCAGCCCTGGGTCAAATACATATTTGTTTTGGATTTAAATACTTTTCTGCGCTTTACTGATCTCCCCCCGCAGTAAACAGTCTCTGCCATGTCACTGAAGGTCTCTTGACACACCTGTATACCTGTGGTGTAAAGGATCTCCTTTAGCCTGTGCTGTAAAGGATCACCTTTAGCCTGTGGTGTAAAGGATCTCCTTTAGCCTGTGGTGCAAATGATCTGATCTCCTTTTGCCTGTGCTGTGAAAGATCTCCTTTAGCCTGTGGTGTAAAGGATCTCCTTTAGCCTGTGCTGTAAAGGATCTTTTTTAGCTGTCGTGTAAAGGATCTGATCTCTTTTAGCCTGTGCTGTAAAGGATCTCTTTTAGCCTGTACTGTAAAGGATCTTTTTTAGCCTGTGGTGTAAAGGATCACCTTTAGCCTGTGGTGTAAAGGATCTCTTTTAGCCTGTACTGTAAAGGATCTTTTTTAGCCTGTGCTGTAATGGATCTCCTTTAGCCTGTGGTGTAAAGGATCTTATCTCCTTTAGCATGTGCTGTAAAGGATCTTTTTTAGCCTGTGGTGTAAAGGATCACCTTTAGCCTGTGGTGTAAAGGATCTGATCTCCTTTAGCATGTGCTGTAAAGGATCTTTTTTAGCCTGTGCTGTAATGGATCTCCTTTAGCCTGTGGGCAGTTCTCTGGGGCCCCCTGGCCGTGGCTGGAAGGTGGAGGGCAGGCGTTGGTTCTGGGTTAGATCCGTGGAGGAGAGCTGTGAGATTAGTTTCACGCTTCCCTTCAGCGGTCATGGACTGCACTGCCTCTGCTCTGAGTGCAGTTTGTTTTAGTCTGCCACGGTGCCTTTCCGCAATGTCTCGGTTCCCTCGCCCCCCTCGCCCCCCTCCCCCTCCCTCCCCCTCAACCGCCAGCGCTCGTCAGACCCTGCTCTGCGCCCCGTCCAGCTGTCATTCAGCCCCTAACCTGTACAGCCGTAACGACCAGGCAGCCCAGCGGCTTCGGCTCGGATGTCTTTTATTGGTTTTTGTAAAACACTCTTTACACACTAAAAGGTAATCACCTCAACGGATGTCACTTCGAGGCTCGCGCTGTTTCTCTCGGTCCTCTTCAAACAAGCTGCTGTGAAGAGAGGCCTGCGTTGTCTTTTTTCCCCTTTTTCGATCGTGTTGCGTTTCCTTATCCTGGTTCTCCCAGCGGGGTTTTTTCTGCAGCATCAGGGATAAATCCCGGAAGTCAAAGAGCACTTTGTTTTCTACATGGCGTTTTGTAGCCCCTGTTTGGTTTGCACTGATTTTTTTATTGGTCTAGTTTACCGACAGCTTGGGTTTGCCCTGATGCGGTGGTGTAAATGTATGCAAATGTAGTGTGGGCACAGCAGGCAGCAGTTTTTACAAAAATGGTGTCCCATTAACTGGGAGCGGCGAGTTAAACCATCATAGTGGTACTTCCTGTTTTATGGCAGCCAACCGTAACCCTTGCATATTGCAGCTGTAGCATTGTGTTTCAGATATTTATTTATTTTATAATTTTTTTTGCATAGGATTGTTCTGGTATGTACTTACGTGTATTGTGCTCCACTCGTGTTAGTCATTGTGGAATAGGATGTCTGTTACGTGACTAATGTATCATTGGCGCTGATGTGCAATATAAATGCTGTGAAAAATGGCATCGCCCACTGCTGTAGGTCCCTTGTGGTTTTTAACCAGCTGTTACTGAAATCGTGTGGACGTCATCAAGTGCTTCAGCTGACTTCTGACTTGGATTGCTGTGAGTCTTGTGGCTCCTTTTTTTTGTTTTTTGTTTTTTTGTGGAGTCTTCAGAGCCCTTCCTCTCAAGGAAACTCTGCTGTCTGGCCTCTGCACATGTGCTCCTGAGTTGGAAGAACTTAGGAGCACACTAATGTAACCCCAATTAGTAAACGCGCTCCTAAATGATTTTTCCAGTTGGCCCACATCGGTTTTCGGGAGCAGCTGCTCCTGAAATGGGATTGCCGCAGAGCCCTGTGTATCGGTGGTTGTTGTCATTGTAGTTTACCTTTTGCAGACTGCAGTTCGACGCTGTTTCTCGAGGCAGTGTCCGGCACTGAGCGTTTGTTTGTTTTGTGCGTTTTTAATCATCGAGATATACAAGAACTGGAGACAGCTTCTGCTTACCGGCTCCATGGACAATAAATCATATGTTCTTCTGTGGGATTCAGAAAAAAAATTGGTGCCTGGAAAGTAATTAGTTCAATGCAAATAATTTTATTTTGCCAGGGTAAATTTGTAGTTTTGACTGGATTTCAATGGGGAAATTTGCTTTTTGGCACCTGAGGGTTACTAAACTGCAATACCTTGAGTAACCACTGGAGTTTATGAACTTCACGGAGAATGACAATCCCTGGCCCCTTGGTTTTAATCAAAGCCTCAGCTTTCTGTTCTCAACCTCGGCTCCCGATGTAATGGCGCCCCCTGGTGACCTGTGTGAGTTTTGCTCAAAAAGCCAGTTTTCCCCATTGGGCTCCGTTCATTTTTGACAGCAAAAATTAAATACTTCCGCTCAATGAATCATGTTATTTATATTAGAAAGAAAAATCACTTATTTTTCTGAGGTAAAATATTTTTCCCTACCACACAGACATAGATAGATAAAAATAAATAATAAATTTTTTTTAAGTCATATTTTTACGTCCTAGTTGGAGATATGTATGATGTAATGCACAGGGTTCAGAGTGAGAAGCCAACGCGTTTCTAAGATGAGCTTATGGCAGAAGTGTTTAGGAGCTTGCTAATGTCAGTTTTAACCACATAAATTGTTTGATGTAGTCCCCCCTTTTAAAAAAACAGCTGAACAGGTCCTTCAGGAATGCAGTCCTTTGCTAGGATAAAATGGGATTTGAGGGTGGGAAAAGGAGTCCTGCATTGGCCGGGAATCGAACCCGGGCCTCCCGCGTGGCAGGCGAGAATTCTACCACTGAACCACCAATGCTTGGATGAGTGGCATTTTTCATCGTTTGGTAGTGAAAATGGGGTCAGTCGCTCTGAACCTCTGGGTGAAAGCGTGTGTAAGGTGAAAAATAACGATGCTGTAGGTTATGTGAGTATGAAGAGCTCTCTGATCACCCTGTACTCCAGCAGCCGGCTCTCTTAGCTGCTTTCTCGTGCTCCTGCGGTGTCATGTGACCAACCCCGTGTGCATATGAGCACGCAGTTCGTTTTCTGTGTCCGTCTAGCGCATGGAGCTCTCACGTAATGTCTTACTGTCCCCTCCCACTGGCCAGATTTGTGACGGTTGCATTTGCCCCGCCTACGCTAGTCTGATTGGTCAGTGTTTCCGCGTAGGTCGGGTTTCGTGTGTAGGAGGACCCTTCGTAAACTCTTGCGGGGGTAATTGGTACAGCTCAGCATTGGTGGTTCAGTGGTAGAATTCTCGCCTGCCACGCGGGAGGCCCGGGTTCGATTCCCGGCCAATGCATGCCCTTTTAGTTTTCCCACATCGCCGCAGCCCCTGACGTGAGCGGTTCTTGGTTCTAGACCGGCCAAGTGTTGGTGCCGCTTTGGAACCAGATTTCCTGGCCGAGAGCCGGTTCTTTTGCGGTCGAAAAGGGGCAGCTGTGTGCTTGTGTGCGCCTGCGAACTGCCTGCTCCCGCACAGTCACCTCCCCTCCCCCACGTCTCTGCTCACGGGCACCCTGTGAATCTGCTGCTCTTGCTCCGCCCTCTTGCTTCCCGATTGGCTGAATGTGCGATAGGAGGTTTTGTTTCATAACAGCTGCCGTTATGAGCAGTGGTGGGAAACTGCCTCCTGTGCTTCGCATTGGTGGTTCAGTGGTAGAATTCTCGCCTGCCACGCGGGAGGCCCGGGTTCGATTCCCGGCCAATGCATGCCCTTTTACTTTTGCCACGACGTAGAACAACGGTACAGGGCCTTATGGTCACACCAGGTGCTATGCCTTAGGGTAGCCAGGCACACCCCTGTTACCTGGCTCTTAAATCTGCCTAAAACGTCTACAGATAACCTTAGCCAGTGAAAGGCAATACCTCAACAGGGGCAGCAAGTGTCTACTGTCTAGTACTAAATAAAGGTGATCCAAGTTTCATGTTAGTTTTTATTTTGGTCTTTATGTTGGGCTGTATGGTGACAGCAGTGTTTTATGCTGGAAAGCTTTGTGCACTGTGGTTATTAGTTTACGGGAACTGCTGCTAGCAGCCAGCCACTCTCTTGCGGCGAAGAGCTGTTTCCACGGCAGCAAGCCGAGTGCTTGTGAGCGCCTGCGAACTGCCTGCTCCTGCACGGTCACCTCCCCTCCCCCACGTCTCTGCTCACGGGCGCACTGTGAATCTGCTTCCCTAGCTCCGCCCTCTTGCTTCCCGATTGGCCGAATGCGCAACAGGAGGTTTTGTTTCATAACGGCTGCCGTTATGAGCAGTGGTGGGAAATTGTGTCCTGTGCTTCGCATTGGTGGTTCAGTGGTAGAATTCTCGCCTGCCACGCGGGAGGCCCGGGTTCGATTCCCGGCCAATGCATGCCCTTTTAGTTTTGCCACGACGTAGAACGATGGTACTGGGCCTCATGGTCACCAGGCACACCTTCTCTGTTACATGGCTCTTAAAACGTCTACAATAACCTTAGCCGGTAAAGGGCAAAAGCTCAACAGGAGCTGTAAGTGCCTAGTCTTATTTGAGGAAGGTCATACAGAAAGGAAGCTCACCCACGCTCTTAAACCCCTTTGAAAACCTGTGAGGTGCGCTGAAGAGAAGAGACCACAAAAAGAGACCGAGGACTCTGACAGATCTGGGGCGATTCGGAACGGAGAAATGGCCCCGGTCTCTTTCTTAAAGCTTCTCCCGCGTAATCAAAAGTGACGAGAGACTCTGGGCTGCTGTGCTGCGCTCCCTTGGCGAAGGGAGGACGTACAAAGTACTAAGGGGTGCCAGTCATTGTGACTTCAGTATTTTTCAGAATGAAAATGATTTTGTGTTAACAGAAATGTTTTTTTTTTTTTCTTTTTTCTTCTGAGCAATAGCATTGCAGTTAGATTATGTAAATTCTTTATATTGTGCAGCATATGAAACATTTGAGAAACCATTTTATCCAGCATTTTTGTTTATGGGTGCTAATAATTATGGGGGGCAGTGTAGAGTTATTTGTCAACCCCTTCGTGCCCATTACATTACATTACATTACAGGCATTTGGCAGACGCTCTTATCCAGAGCGATGTACAACAAAGTGTATAACCATAACCAGGAACAAGTATATCGAGAACCCTAGAGAGAAGTACTGGTCCAAGTGCAGGGAACAACTGCATAGTTCAACTTGGACCCTGAAGGTTAAACTGAGTAACACTAACACAAACGAGAACAGCAACAAGCAGTTTATGCAAAAATACAAGCAGTAGTTAAGACAGCTACCCATGTAGTGTTCTATTTAGGGCTGTATAACTCCGGATGTGAGCATCAGAGAGGTTTGGAAATAGCTCAAGAGGAGGAAGACACTTGTAACATTTGCAGTACTAATATTAGTTTACATTCGTAATTTAGATAAAGAGAAATAAAGAGCCACTAATGCAAAAACAAAACTTGGTGAAAATGCAGAAATGTTTTTTTTTTCTCAAGTTTGAATTTAAATACTGAGAGCCAATTTTGCCTCATTTTCAAATGGGAGTTGCTTAATGTCTTAAATATAAATATTTTTTATTTTTTATTAAAGAGTGGTTGTATTCAGAGTGTATCAGCCTCAGAAATTGAATGAGTGAATATGCTTTATTTAGCTTGAGTTATGCTGCCTAAATTTTTCTATACGTTTGTTAGTTGCTGACTTTTATCAACATCGAGGCTTATCTAGGTAACTGAAGGACAGTCAAAGGCCATTTTAAAATGAAGATATGGATGTGTGCTGTTAGCATAGAAGATAGAAGAGGGGAACAAAACTCATTATATAGACAAACACCTCCAGAGGAAGTCCTTACATTGGTCTCCTGCAGGTATGCAGCCCAAGCCAGGCCTCCTTACGACTTTCGTGGCAGTCAGCGCCCTCTGCTGGATAAAAGAGGGATATAACTGTGTTGTGCCTCCATCCGTCTGCAGGATTATCTCTGATCAGGGCTGCCCAGTTCTGTTCCTGTTCCAGGACTGCCCAATCCTGTTCCTAGAAATCTAGGTTTTTATTTTGACTTTAATTTGGCACACCTGATTCGACTAAATAGCAGCTGAACAAGATCTCCAGCTGCTGAATGAGGTGTGCTTTGTTAGGGTTGCAGTGAAAACCTACAGAACTGTAGATCTCCAGGAACAGGACTGGGCAGCCCAATCTATGATGGGCCGATTCCATGTAACCTCCTCCCTCTCCTGTTCGAGGATCTGTGGCTCTGTCATGTTAATGCATAGGCAAATATCTCCATTTTAGCTCGACGCCCTGTGGGAATGCAAATGTCACCACATTTCAATGCCTCTAAGGCAGTTTCACATGCAGGAACAATGGGCCTCATTCACATAACTGCGTGTAAGAAGGTTTCCGAGAACATTTCGGCATTCATAAGAAAAAGTTATTTTTAGTCTGTATTTTTGCATGACTGTTTTGCTTATGCTAATCACATGAACAGGATTGCACATAAAATTTACTGTCAGCATTCATCATCTCATACACCTGGGATATGCGCAAAAACGGAGAACCAATTCCATATTGGTTTTCTCTGAACATTTTTAAGAACAAGAGTAAGAATAATTTCAAAGTTCTGTGAATGAGGTTCATTAAAGTGTAAATGGTGTGTTAATTACCCAGTAAACAATGCCTCCACATGCCCTATACCAAATCCTCCTGCAGAGGGCAGTATAACAACTTTATTGCTTTCATTGTAAAATAAAAAATAAAAAAGTATTCTTAACTTTATAAATTAGACTTAATGTCGTAGAATTCTTTTTCTTTGGTTCTTTATCTATAGCCATTTTAAAATATGATTTTGACTGCACAGTGTTTTTTTTGATGAAAGTTCGATTTCTGTTTTCAGACTGGTTTTGCTCTGGTCCTTATTTGTATTAGATGCTATTGACTCTCTCACACTGTACTCCTTGGCGGTTGACTGTGCCAGCTTTCATTAATATTACGAGTTATTTTATCAGTGGAAAACATGACTTATAGTTTCATGCTACCCTTTTTTGCACCTTTTTAATCTTGATGTTGATGAACCGTATTTGCTTGTGGTACCTCCAAATTTACACTAGTCTGCCACGGTCTATGACTTTGCAGTTCCTATCTGAGGTTATACTGTATTTTTCATGTCATTTATCAGGTATCTAGTATTCTGGAGCAATTCTAACGTTCTATAGCTAGTTAGTGAACACAAATTCCCAAATCTTGCAGACTACATCAGTTAGTCTCTATGTAGCTATGTGTTCATTGCGTGCACCTAGGCCCTTCATTTACAACTATTGAGAAGCCTAAGAGAGACTTAATCCGGCTACACTTCAAACATTTGTTCCTGCTCATGAGATATGTGGTTCTCCTTGTGTTTTCGGTGATCAAACGAAATGTTTTATTCTGCAGTAAGAGGTAAATTTGTTTTATTTTTATGTAATGGGCCTAAAATGCATTCTGCTTAGGCTTTTTGTCATGCGATACGGCATCACTTTCTGCAGTGTAAAAATGATCAGCAGCAGTGCGTGCTGTGCCTTATGGATGTTACCTGCTGTGCCTTATGGATGTTACCTGCATGCATTTTGCTCAAGTTGTAATGCATCGCGAGATGACATCACTGGTAACATACTTGATCATTCGTGTAATGATATTTTTTTTCTGACCATAGATATCCGCTGTAAGGTTTTTGCGCAGTGTCCATTGAAACAAAGTGCGCACAGCATGTTTGAGGCACTTAACACTTGTAAATGGTCGAGCTGTTCGACGGAACAGCTCGGAAAGCGGATTTCATGTCCTAGTGGTGGCTGGAAAAAGGAATCATGCATTGGCCGGGAATCGAACCCGGGCCTCCCGCGTGGCAGGCGAGAATTCTACCACTGAACCACCAATGCTTAGATGGGGTGCTGTTTGCTACGGGTTCGCTGTGAAACATTCACTGGAGGGGTGTAAGGAATGCCACATCGGCACTGAGCACTGACTGGTTGCCTCAGGCACTGTGGAGGACACTCTGGAATGCTAGCATGTGTAGTGTTCCGTTAGCTCTTCAGTGCCTAGTAGCAGTTGTGGTTTTATTTGGAACTGTAAACTACCTTTGAGTGACAGTGTAATATAATCCATAAAGTATGCTGTATAAAGCGGTATAAGTGGTATCAGGTGCACACTACCATCTGGTGGCTATTTTATGTAATGCACCTAATTATTAAGGTGTAGATGTTTTTGTGAAGTTGTGAGCTTGTAGCTGCAGACTCCATAGGTAATTTTCCGTGGTCTAATATGTGAGTGAATTGTTTGGTACAGAAACCAGCAATACACACAGGCCCACGTTGACAACGCTGTTGTCTAGTTCACCTGGCCCACATTTCAGCTTTCCTAATGACCGATTCGGTTTTGTTCTGGACGTGAAACACAGTGACTGCTTTTCCTTGCAGAGAGAGAGAGATATTGAGTCCATGTAGGTATTATTATGTAGGAGTAATGGTTGGCTGGTGATAAATTATGACCAGGAACTAAGATCTAATGTGACAAGAGCAGATGAATTCTGAGCATCCGCACTATACTGAAGGTCGTTTACAGGAGCGATTTTATTGTGCGTAACGAATTACTGCTGCTTAATTTTCCGTCTAACGCTCACTTTTCCCGCTGATCTCATTTTCCAAATATCTTCTCATTATCGTTTATCTGCGTCAGGAAGAGAATAAATCTGTATACAATGCATTATTGTGTGCATTTCTGAAAACAGAATTTGGCTTTGGGTACACCTCTGTGAGCTATAGTGTGGAGAACAAGGCTAACCTCTGCTATTGTGAACAGGGAAGAGGTAGTGGAAATGGACAGAAATGGAGTCTTTCCAAAAGAACGGTAATTCATTGTCAGAACTAAAGGAAAGCAGCTTAATGCATTGGGTGGGAATCAGACCCGAGTATTCTACCACTGAACCACAGGGCCTACTGCTTGTTAAGATCACAGCCAGGTTTTCTGAAGACTTGTTTTCTCTGTGAATACTTGCAGTGCATATACCGCCCTTATGAAGTACATCTGAGTTTTTAAGGGTTTGGGTTCAGTGTTATACGAATCGTGAAGATAAAGACAGCATCGCAAAAAGGGTATCTTGCATTGGCCGGGAATCGAACCCGGGCCTCCCGCGTGGCAGGCGAGAATTCTACCACTGAACCACCAATGCTTGAATGGGGTTGTGCTGAGCTTGCATCTCTGGAGAAAGTACTGTAAAAACAGAAATTCCACATCAGCATCTTTTCATGTGTGTAAAGACTGACTCCAGTTAGCTGGAGTTCCTCTGCAGACAGAGAGGGGTACAGAGAAACTCCAGACTTTCAGACTTGTTCTCTCTCCACTGTCACTATTTTTTCCTCCGACGACCGTCTTCTCTTGTTTCACCCGTCAGCGATTCGTTTTTTGCAGTGAAATTACAGTAGACGTGTATTTTGGGGAAGTGGACTGGCTCAGAATAGCGGGGCAGTTGAGGGGGGACGGGTAGTTCACCTGTGACCTGTGGCTGGGGCAGTTCATTGTTGTTTTAAGCAGAGGGTTTTCAACCGGTTCTGATCCAGGGACCCCCACTCAGGCTCAAAGGCATCCCGGGCACCCCCATCATAAGTTTAAAAGGGTTATGCTTATATTTAGAATTATTGTCCGAAACCTGTCTGTAGTCATTGCGCATTGCAATATAAAGGCTGGCCAGGGACTCCCTTACAGTACCTTCCAGGACCTCTAGGGGTGTGCCGGATCGCCTGTTGAAAACCCAGGACTTTAAGGATGAATGAATGAATGGCATCCTTAAAAGAATGATTAGCTTTATTCAGTAATTATTATAAACTACTTTTCAGGCCATGGAATGAAAGTGCTTTACAAATGGCACAATGAAACATAAAATCACACTTCAAATAAAACAATCCTTGCACCAGAAATATGCTTTGTTGAGGACATGGAAATTTAAAAAACTGTGTCCCTGGTTGCTTAAAGATTAGACCTTAACGTTTTAAGCAAAATGCCCAGCTCCTCAAATTTTTGGCTTTCAGTGAAGTACTGAGCTAGTCTTACTGCAAGGAGGAGTGGTGATTTTTTTTTTCATTGAGTGTTGTGAAAATGACTGAACTTTGTTTGATTGTGTTTGATCTTTATAGTGGACAGAAACCACTTTTAAACTTGGATCTGTGATAGTGGGTGTTTTTATTCACTGTTTCTCTTGCCTTTTTGTTGCAGATTCTCTGAATGCGTCACAAGACTCTGTTGGGTTCAGTAACATCAGCTTCTTCACACCCACCAGGTAAATGTTTATTTGCAGTTCCTCTTTGAAATGATGCGCTTCTGCATTTAAACTGATGTGTTTATATGACGTGTTGTGACTGTAAAGCATTTGATCTCAAAATATTTGTGCAGATGTGCTCATAAACAATTTTGTACTGTCACTGCGTCAGCTCCTAGCCCAAGATAGGGTTTCCAACAGGAACAAAAAAAGGTGTCATTTTACTATTCAGCCACAGTGAGGTGCTGTAGAGGAATTGGTGCCAAAGGAAATGAGAAAAAGGAAGAGCTGGGCACTGTCCTTTGCGTGAAACCATTGTGTATGAATTTCCCTTTGTGTATGTGGGTTTTGTTTTTTGGTGTATGCATATGTGTGTGCGTGTGTGTGTGTCTGTACACGCATACACAATCAGCTGATGACAGTCTGTCTCTCACTGTGCCCCTCCTGCATGGGGTCTTCACCCCCCCCCCACCTTTATTGCCCAGGACATCGCCACGGCAACTGCCAAGCGCTCAGCGCCCCCTTTTCCGCTCCACGGTTGCCACGGTCACCCCCCGTCACGGCGTGAAGAGCACCTCGGTTCACCTGCACCTGTCCAAGTACTCCACACAGTGGCTGAGTCGGGCGCCTGTGGCCGTAGCAGTGCCTGTGTGTGCCTAGCACAGCGTAGCACAGCGTAGCAGAGGGGGAGAGCTAGCGCGCGTGAGAGAGCTTCGAGTTGTCTTAGCCCCTCCCCTTGCAGGCCACTCCCCCCTCCCCCCCCCCACCAGCATCCCCCTTTCCACACCATCTCAAATAATGTCCCCACCCCCCACTCCGCCCCCCCCCACCCACCCCACTGCTGCAGCAACTGTGTTCTTTTCTTTGTTGCCCCCACGGCTGCTGTTGTAGCCTCTGGATTCCCCCCCACAGTTTCTCCTCTTCCACACTGGATATTTCACCCCCCCCCTCCCTCCCCACCACCACCCCCCCGTACCCCCCGGTTTTTTCTCATAAGCGTATTCCTGCTTTTAGTACGGAGACAAACGAACAGAAAAATGCTGAGCTAAGCGCTCTTTTCGGGGCGGTCGAGGGTCCCGTGCCGGACGGCTTCCCGTTCCCCTGCTGTGCCTGAGCGAGGGGCGGCGTCTGGCCTGTGCCGAGCAGGAAGCGGGGGAAGCGGCTGGAGGGCGCACCCTTGCACACGCCCTATGGAATCAGAGCTAGAGAGGACGCTCCAGTCTTTCATGTGTGCATTTTAGATTTTAGGCATCCAGCAGGGGCCTCTCATCCTTGGGCCGGCAGCTCAGTTTGAGATGCGCTCCGCACGTGTTTCTAAAGCCGCGTTCACAGCTCAGAATGCAAACGGAGCTCTGCGTCGGAGGGGAAGTGCGTAGGTGAACGGAAATTTCCATACTCGCCGTGTAGGAAGAACGTAAGCTGGCGCTGACGCCCGAGAGTCCAGGGGCCCTGATTATGAAATGAGATCCAATCCTGCCGTTCAGCGTGGAACGCGGTCATCGTGACGCGAGCGTGCTAACGCGATCCTGCTAACGTCACGGAAACGTAATCACAGAAACCCTTCCAAAAACGGTCATTTTCAGTGGTGTATTTTTGTGGCGAAGATAATCCTTTCGTTCTCAGGCACTGGTTATTACGTTAACGGCAGCATTGTAATGTAAAAATGAATTTATCCGTGTTGCGTTTGCTGAGCCGATTTCTGTGAGCAAGTCGTGAGTCTCTCTCTCTCTCTCAGGAGCCTATTTTTGGGTCTGCTTGTCCTATGCGTGAAATGGAGGGCAGTGTCATGCTACACGCGTGTGTGTGTGCGTCATCCTCATCCAGAATGGAAATCCGGAAATGCGCTTCGGATGGCGTCTCCGTTCGTTGCCGGACTGCGGCGTGGCGCTCCTGAGAGGAGCAGAATTGAAAGACGAGGGGCTGGGCCCGTGGTTCGGGGTCCACCGGCGGGTAGAGTCGGTGTGACCTCGTCTTTCTGAGACCTCGAGTTTGAGCTTGTGCCTTCAGCACTCTGAGTGAATCAGTGGAACACATCATGGCCCCGTGTGTAGCTCGCTTTCTTACCCTCTCACTCTCTCACTCACTCATTCACTCTCACTCTCGCACTCACTCTCTCACTGACTCACTCATTCACTCACTCGCTCGCTCACTGTCACTCACTCACTCACTCACTCACTCACTCACTGTCTCTCACTCTCACTCACTCACTCTCTCACTCTCTTGCTCACTGACTCACTTTTACTCGCTCTCTTGCTCACTGACTCACTCTCTCACTCACTTTCTCACTCTCATTCACTCACTCACTCTCTCACTCGTTCACACACACACACACACACACACGCACTCACATTGAGGGGCCCGTCTTTACCTGGATTTTCAGTCCCGGCGGTGGTGGGGATGGCGCGGGCGCAGCTCGGTCCCTCGGCTTGTTTTCGGTCTCGACCCTCGTCCCAGTCCCAGTCCCCCGTCCCGCGTTCCGCTTCTGGAACCTCTGCCTCCAGTGGCTTCCGCTGTATCCCCGTGCAGTAGCGCCCAGGCTCCACCAGATGGCAGCACGCGCTCGCGCCGTGGCGGGTCCCCTCCCGCCTCACAGCCATTTCAGATGAAGGGGGCGACGCGGCGCGGGCTTCGCGGTTCACTGGAGCGGCGCGCTCTCCGGGAATCGAGGGCCACGCCGTTTGCGAAACGCTCTCTCTGTGATTTCCCCGCGATGTGAACAGAGCGGGTTATCTTCATCCTGCCATCGGCCTCGCCCCTCTCTGTGTGCCTCTGCTTTAGTCTGGGAACCTGCGCTTTTAAATGCCCTTTTAAAAGGCCCAAATCCTACTGTCAGACACGGTACACAAAGCTTCCTCTGAGATGCTTTATTCAGTGCTTTGAAGGCGTTTTAAGTAGAACGAACTCTTATCAACTGGTGTACTCCACGCATCCAAACTGATGTGGGAAAATTGAAAGGACTTTTATTTTGTTAGCGGGGAGCTGTATTTATTTATTTAACACATCAAAGCACATGGAATTCAGAGCCCCTCCAGAAAAACCACACAGCAGCGCACAGGACACTTTATTATTTAAGGAGTTTCGCTGGATTATTATTTTTTTTTTCCCCCCGAAAGCATTTGACAGGATTCTGCGGTGTCCTGTAGGGAGGTTTTGGCAGGAGCGCTATTTATGCTGCCTGTGTGAGAGAGAGAGAGAGAGAGCGTCCTGTGTCCTCAGCCCAAAAGGCCATTTAAAAGCCCGGCGAAGGTTCGATTTGCTGCAATTGAACCCCGGCATAGATCTGCAGAGGAGCCGGCCTGGTTTACGGTGTTTTATTGTTCCCGGTCTGATATAGATCACAGGTAAAGCGGCGGTAATTGTTCTCTGCTGTGAGTGTGGAAGGCTGCTTGCCGCTTGCGATGTAGTGTGATCTCTCGGGGTCTTTAATTAAACGGGGGGACAGTTTGAGAGCTTTGCGTTTGTCTCTGTTTCTGTGCGTCGTGTTGTACACATTGCCCGACGCATCAATACTGGTGCTTCGCTATTTGTCTAAGATGTGGCTGAAGTCATTTAAAGTAACTGAAACATGGCTTTGAGACATCCGGGACACACACACACACATGCACACACACAGACAAGCACACGCACACACACTCAGGTATACACACACACGCACACACACACAGGAAGGCAGCAGGGCTGGTCCTGAGAGCATGTGTGTGTGTGCTTTGATTCTGAAGGTGAATTGGCTGTGGAGCAGTGGGATGCTCTGTCTCTTCTCCATATGCATATGCACCTGCTGCCTCTGGCCTGATTAAGATGCTGGACAAGGCTGCAGGGCTTTAGTGTCAGGGGGTTGTGTTATTGGTGGACTCCCAACTGTGTGTCTGTTCTGAGCAGTGCATTATGGGTACAGGTGGTAATGGACCATCCTTGACCTGCATATGTCTGTTGTGAGCAGTG
>NC_057937.1:57206343-57223843 GCF_018555375.3 Anguilla rostrata
TGTGTGTGTGTGTGTATTGGTTAGTGGCTTTGTTTCTGTTTGTGTGTGTGTGTGTGTGTGTGTGTGTGTGTGTTTGTGTCTCTGTGGGTTTGTGTGTGTGTGTCTGTGTTGGTGAACGTGTGTGTGTCAGTGCTTGTTTGTGTGTATGTGTGTTAATGATTGTGTATGTGTGCGTGTCTGTGTTTGTGTGTGTGTGTCTGTGTCGGTGACTTTGTGTGTTTGTCAGTGATTATCCGTGTTTGTGTGTGTGTGTGTGTCTGTGTCGGTGACTTTGTGTGTTTGTCAGTGATTGTCCGTGTGTGTGTGTGTGTGTGTGTGTGTGTGTGTGTGTTTCTGTGTGGGAGTGTGAGTCTGTTTATTTGATGGGGGGAGATTAATAACTCAAGCAGATGGATGGAGGACCAGGAGAGTAATCTGCCCAAGACGGTCAGAGCCAGGTTAGCTTCAGATTACAGCCGGGCTGCTCTCTCACAGTCATTCCTCTGACTCTGCCACCCACATATTGCCACTGCAACTCGCGCTACGAGAACCAGCCTACACCCTTATTCCGCTACCTCCCTACTGATGCTCACACTATAGGGACCTTTGTACAGCGTCAAAGACTGGTCCTTAAGCCTGATTTATACTTTGTCCTGTGACACTTTTGACATGACCGGACAAAAAACCTGCTCAGGTGCCACTAATTCCGCCGATCCCTCGTGCCTCAAGGATGATCCTGCAGCTTTCAGCGAGGAGCGAGTTACATAATCCCGCATCCAACAACCACCCCCGCAACCCTCTCACAACCCCCCCCAACACTCCCCCCCGCCCCTCCCCACCCACGCGCTTTCCCCACGCGCTCTTCCGCTGCAGCTGAAGTGCTTCTCCCCTCTCAGGAAGTGCTGGAGTCTCCCTCCCCTTCCCCTCAACGGGTTCCTCAAAAGCGCAAGCTGCACAAAAAAGGAAAACGAAAAAAAAGGGCCCTTTATATCCTCGGATAGGGCCGCTCGATTCCGCTCACCCCCGCCCACGCCCCTCTCTCTCTCTCTCTCTCTCGCGACCGGCGGTAACCTGCGGACGCGGAGGGCGTTCCGCGAGCCTCGCGCCGCTTCGCGCTCTTAACGCAACTCCGACCGCCGCTCTTTCCCGACCTTCGCCCTCACGGCCGGCGAGTAGGCGAGATGGCCGCCGGTGGCGGCGGTGGTGGCGGCCTACGCGAGCAGAACCCCGCGCGTCACACGCAGCCCCTGCGAGAGGCTCGTCATCCCGCCGTGGGTTTGTTACGCAACGCGCTTACGCCTGTGTGTGCACGCGCGGGGCCGGCTGTCAAGCCTCCGTTCAGGAGCGGTAAAAATAGGGCTTTTCTCTTTCATAATTCAGAACGCCGCCGCCGCCGCTGCGTTAGCTTACGCGGTGTTCAGCCTCCCGGCGGAACTCCCTCTCCTTCCGTTTCACGTCAGGGCTCTGTACCGCTCCGTACCGCTCCGTACCGCTCCGTACCGCTCCGTACCGGCTCCGTACCGGCTCCGTACCGCTCTGTACCGGCTGTGTACCGGCTCTGTACCGCTCTGTACCGCTCTGTACCGCTCTGTACCGGCTCTGTACCGTTCTGTACCGCTCTGTACCGGCTCTGTACCGTCCTGTACCGCTCTGTACCGGCTCTGTACCGCTCTGTACCGCTCTGTACCGGCTCTGTACCGCTCTGTACCGGCTCTGTACCGGCTCTGTTCCGCTCTGTACCGGCTCTGTACCGGCTCTGTACCGCTCTGTACCGCTCTGTACCGCTCTGTACCGGCTCTGTACCAGTTCTGTACTGCTCTGTTCCGCTCTGTACCGTTCTGTACCGTTCTGTACCGTTCTGTACCGGCTCTGTACCGCTCTGTACCGGCTCTGTACCGCTCTGTACCAGTTCTGTACCGGCTCTGTACCAGTTCTGCTCTGGCGGCGCTACAACCGTTAGCGTTAACGGTGCAACTCCTGTGCAGTCGTTAGGAGTCGTTATGCTTGCCGCAGCCTCAAAAAAATAGTGATTATAGTAAAACTGAGCTGGTCACTGAGCGGTTTGAAACGAGTTCAATGGGACATGGTATTTTAAAGGAGTAAGGCTCGTTCGTAGCGAAGGCTAACTCTGGCAAGAAATGTGGACCCTGGAACAGTCCCAACCCCCCCCCCCCAATAATGGTTTATGTTCAGATTGGGGTTTGGGTAAGCTGATCCGGGATGTTTTTTTGGGTGGGTGGGGGGCGAGCACCTGGAGCTGATAAATGCTTATTACCTCCAGCTCCGTGGTTTCTGGGGTACAGCGCCCCCAAATGGGATTAATAGCCCAGGATCTGAGAAGCAGTTTGAGGCTGACAGCTCTGTCAGCGGAACGAGAGGGAATGATTTAAGGGAGGTTTTAACAAGTGTTATTATTTCATCGTGTGTTTTACTGGTTTGTGGTGCTGGCTGCCCAGTGGAGACCCTTGTTGGGTTTTAAAGGAAATTCGGTGGGCTCTCCTGATCCAATTCCAGATTTTTCTTTCGGGACTGAAGTGGAAACAGAGTTTTGCCGATAAAAAAAAAAGCCAGCACTCACTGAAGGTGTTCTATTTTCTCTCTTTTATTTTCTAGAGGCACTTGTCTCCGTGCTGCACAGGCATGATTTGGCTGTTTCTGTTTCTGGCTTGTCTGTAATCGGGGGTATTTGACGGCTTCATCCATCAGCATCCGTGGCCGTCGATGGCAGCGCTCTTACTGCGGTTCACACGAGACAACCTAACGATTCCCACGGCCGTTTCCCGCCCAGTCCAGAAGCCTTTTTGCGGCAACCCGAAACTCCAAAGCAACGGAAACGGAACTGAGCGCGCTCAGAACGGGGGCTGGACGCAGCAGCCCTCTCTCTCCCCCTCTCTCTCTCTCTCTCTCTCTCTCTCTCTCTCTCTCCCCCCCTCTCTCTCTCTCTCTCTCTCTCTCCCCCTCTCTCTCTCTCTCTCTCTCTCTCCCCATCTCTCTCCTCTCCCTCTCTCTCTCTCTCTCTCTCTCCCTCTCTCTCTCTCTCTCCCTCTCTCTCTCTCTCTCTCTCTCTCTCTCCCCCTCCTTCCCTCCCCCTCTGAGAGAGAGAGAGGAAATGGGAGCAGTCCCGCGGCGCTCTTTGAAGGGGTCGGACGCCGTTTCCCCGCTCTTAAAAGAAATAAAATAAAAAAACAGGATTCTGTTTGGTTTTTTACAGCCTTTTTTCCCTTTTAGATGCTGACCTAGGGGTGCACTCACGGTGCCCCTCTGTGGAGATCTGTAGTTAGGGTTTATCGGTGGGCGGTGGGGGTGTAAAATATGACTCATGGCTATAAGCCTCAAGGGAGAGGGGAGGTGAGTGTGTGAAGTAGAGGTGGGGTTGGTGGAGGGGAGGCTGAAGGCATCAGATTTTAAACAACCCCCCCCCCCCTTTTCTCACCTCACTGAAATTCCCCCCGCACTTGCTCTCCAGAACAGGAAGTTGAACCTGGATGTGCCGGTGTGCGTGCGTGCGTGCCTGTGTGTGTGTGTGAGTGTGTGTGAGTGTGTGTGAGTGTGTGTGTGGGAATTAATGAGACTTGTCCTCTTGTAACTCCGGAACCGCTCGAAGCAGCTCTTGAACTTCTTAGAAGTGAAACCACTCGCAACAAGGCCTTAAAAAAAAAGAAAGAAAAGCGTAGTGTAAAACTTCGGCTAATTTTCACAGCCTAAGGAGAAGGGGCGGTGTGTGCCTGTCAGCTGACCAGAGATCTGTGTGCTACCGTAGCACGACCTCCGGACCAGAAACTCAGAAACTGGTGTAGTAAAAAATGATAAAGATACAAACGCCGACTTGCAGCGGTCCCTAAGGGGGAAGGGGGTGGTGGAGTTGAGGGAGGGAGGAGGGAGGGGGGGGGGGGAGCAGGCGTTTCTAAATGTTCTAATGGACAGTAGGGGGGGACGATGCCTTAAATGGAATTCTTGTGGAAAAACCGCAGAGCGCTGCTGGCGCTAGCTGGCTGCCCGCTGTGTGTATGTGATCACGCCCCTTCTCTCCGTGGTGTTATTTTTAGGGGACCAGGGCGGGGCCGCTTGCGTAGGGAGCACGGCAACGCTGGCATGATGGAGAGCGAAGGGGGAGAGTCTGCGTTTATACATTAAAAAAAATCAAATAAAAGTTACCCTGAGATAATACTGTTAGTGTTGTGTTTTGTAATGAGCTTTGCTTGTGTGCTGGTCAGCTGGGGCCTTATCTGAGGGACAGAACTGGCATTGTGCATTAATTATGCATGAAGAAGTCAGTTTGACGTTTGCAGCTGAAGTTCAGCTGGATAATCCTGAATATTTCAATATTGCACGCTTTCTTGTTTTTATTTGCATTCCTCCCTGAGACACAGAGGGAGACTGTGTGCGTGTGTGTGTATGTTTGTGTTTGTGTGCGTGTGAGTGTGTTTGAGTGTGAGAGTGTGTTTGTGTGTTTGAGACTGTGTGTGTGTGTGTTTGTGTGTGTGTGAGTGTGTTTGAGTGTGTATTTGTGTTTGAGACTGTGTGTGTGTGTTTGTATGTTTCTGTTTGTGTGCGTGTGAGTGTGTTTGAGTGTGAGAGTGTGTTTGTGTTTGAGACTGTGTGTGTGTAAGTGTGGGTGTGTGTGCATGTTTGAGAGTGGCTGACAGAAGCAGTGCTGCTCCCACAGTAAATTGTATATACGAGTGCATGGAAGATTGGTTGTGTGACTGTGTTTATTCACACGCCCAGCTAAGCGTTTGGATTGTATGGGGTTGTGTTTGAATGTGTGGGAAGCGGCCCTGTCATTCCGTGCTGTGATCTCTGAAGACGGAATCAGCGAGACTGGGGGGGGGATCGGCCCCCGTGCCCGCCCCAGGCCCGCGTGGCTGTCTGCGCGCTGGCGTGCGTTATAACTGCACCCCCGTCAGCCCCGCCCGCCTCCTCTGCTGTGCGGCAGGATCAGCAAGCAAAGAGCAGCAGGCTTTTAACCCTGTAAGGTGTGAGGTCACAGTATATGTGATCAGAATGTTCTCAGCGGAACATTCCAGTGCTGATGTCACAGTCGCTACTGGCGATTGAGCACAGCGGAGTTCTAGAACACTGACTTAGAATTTTAGAGGGAAAAAGAAAACATTGCAACAAAAAAAATAAATAAAAAACCTGCTCTTCAAAGGGTTAAAAGTGAGGGCGGCGGCCTCTGTCCCCTTTGAGCGTGAAGAGGAAGGGCGAGGAGGGCTCTGCGTGTCCGCTGTGCTCCTGGTGTCCCGGCCTGTGCTGGAACGCCCAGAGCTCTGTGTTTCTGCGCAGTGTGGCGCAGTCCAGACTGAGGCCTGAAGGCCTACTGGAGCTCACACAGTGAAGGGGGGGCGGGGGGGGGGTACAGGGCTGTTTAGGCCCCGACAGTGTTAAATGATGACTTGCCTCTCCAGCATTGTTGGGGTTCAGCTCTGGTAGGCGCGCCCCCTTAACGCGTGTAATTTGTCCAGGAGGGGCTTTCGTGTCCCTTGTGTCCAGGCTGGAAGTTTCCGGAAAGAGCCTCCCGTATTCTACACTGTGGACGGCTGAACTGAATAGACGTTGATGGAGAGGGTTGGGTATGGTGGGGTGGTTTGGATGTTTTGGCCGCACCCCCCTCACTTCCCAAACTTTCATTGGAGGAGGAAGCGAAGGGGCGAAGAGGACAGAGGTCAGGGGTCACCGGCGTTTCATTGACAGGGGTGCCGATGGGTAGAATAGAGGGAACTAAATGATCGTGGGAATGAGGAGGAGGGGGTGTGAGGGGTACAGCTAAAACTCAGCCGCTCTGCAGAAGGGCTTCGCAGCTCTGCCCGTTTGGGGGTACACTTAGAGGAGACCCCTCCACATCCGCTCAAAACAACTCTCTGCGGACGAGCCGGTTCAGTCCTGCCCCCCCCCCCGCCTCTCATGAGCTCATGTGATGTTCAAACCCAGCGCCTCGGCCCATGTGAAGGCCTTGTTCTTATACACGACTGTTTATTTCCTCCTCTCTGTGGAGACCCTCTGAGCTTCGGGGGGGGGGGGGGGGGGGGGAGTTTGTCAGTCCAGGGTCCTGTAGACAGATGGACAGAGAGGATAAGTCGTTAACCCCTTCTCCCCCCCTCCTCGGGGCACAGATGTTCCCCTGTCCTGACCCTCTCTCCCCTCCTCTCCCAGGTCATTCTCAAGGACCTGGAGGTGCTGGCGGAAATCGCGTCCTCCCCGGCCGGGCAGACGGACGCCGCCGGGTCATGTGACAGCACTGACGGCAAATCGGAGCTCCAGGTTCCGGCGCCGGCGGGGCAGCCTGCAGTGGGTGAGTGAGCCCCCCCCCCCCATGCGCCTCCTCTGTTTGGGGTCCCCGATGGACCCGGGGTGTGTCAGGAGGAGCGGGAGCTGAGGCTTCCAGTGTGTGGGGACTGAGGATTCCACACTGCAGGAGCCCCAGTGTGATTCCCCTACCTGCTACTCCATACACACACACACTCACACACATGCATGCACACACTTACATACACACTCACACACTCACTCACTCACTCACGCATATACACATGTGCACACAAATACACATTTGCACATACACGCGTACACACACACACACTTGCACACACACACACTCCCATGCGCACACACACACAAATGTACACGCTCACAAATACACACACACACACACACACACTGCAGCTGGCATACCCTTTCTTTCCTCTCTGTGGACATTTCCTGTTTGCCCCACCCCTTTTCCCTTCCATTCCAGAGGGCTGGATTTATGCTTCACATTTCCCCCAAGAGTCTGGGGTTAGCAGCCTTTGGGGAGCAGAGAGTGTGTGTGTGTGTGTGTGTGTGTGTGTCTGTGTGTCTGTGTGATGTGTGTGTGTGTGTGTGTGTGTGTGTCTGTGTGTCTGTGTGTGTGTGTGTGTGTGTGTGTGTGTCTGTGTGTATGTGTGTTTGTGTGAGAGGGAGAGTGTGTGTCTGTGGGTGTGTGTGTGTTTGTGTGGGAGAGACAGAGAGAGAGAGGAGAGAAAGAAAACAGGAAATGGGCAGCCATTTTCAGTAGCTTTCTCCTGGCTGGGTGAAGTGTGAGTGCTTATGAATGGGAGCAGGCAGGCGTGGACATCACATTACAGTACACTACATTACGCTTCACCCTTCAGCAGACACTCTCATCTAGAGTGAGTTACACAGATTGCCGCCCTGCATGCTGGCCATTAGTGCGGCTGGTTATTTTACTGAGACGGCTCGGGGGGCAGGAAGGCTGCAAATGCAGTGCCCCATCCGGGAGTCAAACCCGCAACCTTTCAGATACGAGAACGTCACGTTACGCTGCGCCCCCGCGGAATCACGGCTCGGAGCTCCTCCGGCTCTGATCGTTCTGTCTCTCCGTCTGTGATGTCACAGCGCAGCTCTCCCCCCCCCCCCCCAACCTTCTCCTCATCCAGGCTGGCGGAAGCCGGATGGGAAACCGTGAAACCGTAATCATTTCACAGCCAACGGGGGCGAGTGCTGACTGGCACCGGGCCTGAGAGAGAGAGGGAGGAGGGAGGGAGAGGGAGAGAGAGAAAGAGCGGCCAGGACGGAGGGAGAGATGGAAAGAGAGTGAGAGAGACGGACTGCATGAGAGAGAGAGAGCCAGACGAGGAGGAGGAAGAGAGGGGAGGAGAGGGATGCATGGGAAGGAGAGGGAGAGAGAGAGACCAGGACGGAGGGAGAGATGGAAAGAGAGTGAGAGAGAGAGAGGGACTGCATGAGAGAGAGGGAGAGGGGGAGAGAGAGAGACCAGGAGGGAGGGAGGGAGGGAGGGAGAGATGGAAAGAGAATGGGAGAGAGGGACTGCATGAGAGAGAGAGAGAGAGAGAGAGAGAGAGAGAGGGGGGAGAGAGAGACCAGGAGGAAGGGAGAGATGGAAAGAGAGTGAGAGAGAGAGGGACTGCATGAGAGAGAGACCAGGAGGGAGGGAGAGATGGAAAGAGAGCGAGAGAGAGAGGTTGCTGTAAATGTGGTAGTGCATGCTGATGATGGTCTCCCCCTTCTATGCAGTTGTCATGGCAACACACTTCCTTGCCTCCTTTGCCCTGCAGCTCTCTGGTGTGTGTGTGTATGTGTGCGATTGTGAATGCCAGCGCGCACGCACACACACACAGGCGTTAGTGTTAAATGTGGCTTTATGCTGCACTCATCGTCATGGAAATTAGCCGCCATGTTGCTCCCCTTGAAAAGGGGTTGCGTTGCTCGCCAAGTCACTGAGGTGGAAGGAGAGAGACGGAGACAGAGACGGAGAAAGAGTGAGAAAAAGAGAAGGAGTTAGAGAGAAGGAGGTGGAGAGGACAGGGGGAAACCCCTTCCCCCTTTCATCCTCTCTCTGATGGTGAAAGCAGTGGCGTGAAGGAGAAAAAGCCATGTGACTGAGGGTCAAGCGGGGCGCCATGGCGGGCTAGCGCACTGCCTGCCTCTGTCACTTCCTCCCCGTCACTCCAAAAATGGGGCTCACTCCGTCCACAACCCTGCCAGGCTGCCATTTCGGGTCTTCAGATAAATACACATAAAAGCAACTCATGGGGGAAAAAAAGAAATGTTTTCTCCCGGAGGTTGTCCTCTGTGAAGTAGCGGCTTATTACGCAACATAACGGCACGATCAGCAGATTTCAGCTGGTGGTTTTTTACCATAATATTCCCCCGTTTTCCTCCGCATCAGCCGAATGTTTCCGTTCCTCACCTGTGGGTGGCTGCAGGGAGAAGGGAGCAGCTTCTGAGCTGTGCCCGTACCGTCCGCCTCAAATGAGGGCCTCACTCTGATTGGTCAGAACGCGTGGGTGTCATCGCTTCGTCTGCACGTGCTCAGTTGGGGGGGGGGGGGGACCGGGATGCTTTGCCTGTGGTGTGGCTTAATAGCAGACTGTCAGCTCAGGTCAAGAGCAGCGTGCGGCTTTGAGCGTTGAGCGCTAACCGTGCGGTGAGGGAAGCTTGTGTTTGACCAGGCCAGGCTAAATAACCACAGGCTGGACCCCGAGGCATTTGGGCTGTTTTGCATGTCTCTCTCTGATTGGCTGAGGGCTGGAGACACAGGGCTCTGGTGTTCTCCCTTTTTCCCCTCGTCTCTCTCTCTCACCCTCAGCGCCGGGGCCCAAATCCAAACGCCTCGTCCTCTCATCTCTGCGCCTCTGACCCAGAAAGAAGCGTTCCGCTCGCCCCCTGAATGGAAGCCGTCCAGTTCTTTTGTCCCCCTCCCTCTGAAAGTCCCATTTCCCCCCGCGAATTCCAGCAGCCTGTGGTTGCCGGGATCTTTAAGGGTTCAGCCTCCCCCCTTTGACATGAGCTGTTAGGCCGGGTGACTGAACACAGTGAGCGGAAGGGATCGGTCTCTGTAGTGCTAGGCCCAGCTCAGCATAGACCAGCCCGGCCAGCTGAAGTAATAGAGACACAGCTTGTCTATGCATTTGTATTATACGGGATAGAGAATGTGGTTACTTTGGGATGTGCACCCAATGAAATTTTGAATGTTTTAAACATGTCATTTTTGCGTAATAATACGTTTGTGAAGAGATTTGTTTAGTTAAGTTATGGTAGAGTTATGAGTGAATGTGCAATTATGTCTCTGCAGATAGGATGTTTAGGGGGCCCTTCACGTGATGACACTGTTTCTACTTTAATTAGTTTAAAGCGGCTGACTCCTCCCCTCAGCCTGCATGAATTCCTACTTCTACAAGTTCATGATCAACCTGCTCAAGCGCTTTAGCCTGGAGAGGAAACTACTGGAGAACAGGGGTGCTTTCATCATCAGGTAGGGACAGCTGCTTTCATCATCAGCTAAGGACATAGGGAATTGCATCATCAGGTAGGGACAGCAGCTTTCCTCATCAGATAAGGACAGGGCATTGCATCATTAGATAGGGAGAGTTGCTTTCATCCTCAGATAAGGACACAGTATTGCATCATCAGGTAAGGACAGGGCATTGTATCATCAGGTAGGGACAGTTGCTTTCATCATCAGCCAAGGACAGGGCATTGCATCATCAAGTAGGGACAGCTAATTTCATTAATTGGTTGGGGCAGAGCATTGCAACATCACACTGGGACAGCTGCTGTCGTTATCATGTAGAGGGTTGTGACCTCATCACACCTGGACAGGTTATTTCGTTTGGTTTGGGGCTGGTGCTTTTACATCATCACTCGAGGACAGGAGCTCTTAGGGGTCATGTGATTTCATCGTCACCGGTGTGCTGCAGGTGTTTGCTCCAGCGTGTGTGTTCGTTATCAGGCTGGCCCGTGTGTTACCCTCTGGGCTTTTCCCACCAGACCACATCAGCAGGTAGAGCGAGATGACTCTGCTTACTGTCCTCTGAGGGTGGGCCGGAGGGGGGGGGGGTCACCATGGCAACTCCGCTGCTCGCCCTCTCCCGACAGGCTGCCCTCACGCCTTTTATGGTCTGTCTGGCTTTTGGACACAGTTCCTTAAAATCCTGCGGATGAAATCGATTTTGAGATTTCCTTTAAAGTGTTCGTTTTTTTGGGAAAGAAGCCCCCCTCTGGAAGTGATTCCGCAGGGCCTCTGGGTGAAACGGCACAATTGTAAACAGGTCTCCTTGTGAATATTTTGTGTGTGAGTTTGGATTTCCTTTGAACAGAAACTGGGGGGTGGGGGGGGGGGGGGGGTTTAGAACAGAGAAAACCGCAGGTTTGTTTTCTTGTTCTTAAAAAGAATGTGAACAATAAATTAAGTACATGTTTCACCCCCTCCTTTGTTTTTTTGGGCGATTTTTAGCACAGAAGTTGGGGGGTTACATCTTGTTGTCCTCCTGTAGTGGGACGGTGGGCTGCCAGCTATTCTGGGAATGAGTGCAAACACAGGGCTCCAGCCTGTGGTGCGCTCAGTGTCTCTTAAAGGGACAGGCCTCCCTCTCATTCACTTCTTAAAGGGACGGGCCTCCCTCTCATTCACTTCTTAAAGGGACGGGCCTCCCTCTCATTCACTTCTTAAAGGGACGGGCCTCCCTCTCATTCACTTCTTAAAGGGACGGGCCTCCCTCTCATTCACTTCTTAAAGGGACGGGCCTCCCTCTCATTCACTTCTTAAAGGGACGGGCCTCCCTCTCGTTCACTTCTTAAAGGGACGGGCCTCCCTCTCATTCACTTCTTAAAGGGACAGGCCTCCCTCTCGTTCACTTCTTAAAGGGACATGCCTCCCTCTCATTCACTTCTTAAACGGACGGGCCTCCCTCTCGTTCACTTCTTAAAGGGACATGCCTCCCTCTCATTCACTTCTTAAACGGACGGGCCTCCCTCTCATTCACTTCTTAAAGGGACAGGCCTCCCTCTCATTCACTTCTTAAAGGGACAGGCCTCCCTCTCATTCACTTCTTAAAGGGACAGGCCTCCCTCTCATTCACGTCTTAAAGGGACAGGCCTCCCTCTCATTCACGTCTTAAAGGGACAGGCCTCCCTCTCATTCACTTCTTAAAGGGACGGGCCTCCCTCTCATTCACTCCTTAAAGGGACGGGCCTCTCTCTCATTCACGTCTTAAAGGGATAGGCCTCCCTCTCATTCACTTCTTAAAGGGATAGGCCTCTCTCTATGCCCCTTTGCCCCCCTCTGCCCCCATCTCTCAGGCATCTTGGGCACAAACACACACACTTGCGCACCCACACACACACACACACACACTTTGGCACCTTACGCACGAACACATACAAATGCACACACAGTCACACACACAGACTACGCTACTCTACTCCAAGTGCTGCCAACATTTTAGTCTCATTGGCAGTTCAGCGGTATCATTGTTTTGTGTGTAAAATAAATAGAATCTGATGTGAGAATGCAGAGAGGAAGTTGTTCTTATTCTGTGGTGTGCGTTGCTACTTGAGGAGGCCGGGCCGCAGTGTCCGATTGAATCTGGAGGCTGCTCCCGTTACCATGACATTGCGGTCGTCCTCCGAATCCAATCAGAACTAGGGCGACTGCCCCACAACCCTAGGGCTGATTCATTTAAATATGCCACTAAGCCGTACGAAAGAGGACCGACCTCTTCTGCGTGTGAACATGTGCCGTCCCCATGTTCCCAGCAGGATATGACCGAATATTTCCAGTCTTCGGGTGCATCTCCTGGTCAATATGGGTATTATCTTACCGAAGGGCTGCCTCTTGGACCTGGTTCAGTGCGGTTCAGTCGTGGCTGCGTTCGTAACCGCCAACTGCCGTTTGTTCAGTGTGGGAAAGTGCAGAGTTTCGAGGACCCCCGCTCTGCAGAGCCAAACAACAAGGCCGTATAGTGTGAGACGCTACCACTGTTTAATGCCCTTCGGTTTAGAAGGAAACACTGTCCTCTCTCTCTTAACGTTGGTGTGATGAGGACTCGGGCACTTGCTGTTGTGGTTTAGTTTTTTTTTTGTTCCTTTTCCTGTCGGGGGGGGGGACTCCTTGCCAGTTTTATTACACTCTGAACAGAAGATGGAGGGAAGTTGCTTCTTCCTTCCTATTGGCCTTCTCGGCCGGCCTACCGGCAATTTCCGCTCTTCTGCAGATAAAAGTCTGCCGCCTTCAAGGTTACGCTTCAAGGTTCTCCATCTGAAACAAGAGCCCAGACTGTTAATGAGAGATTTAATTGCAAGTTTTACAACCAGAAGTGGAACTTTTTTTTTTCTTTTCTTATTTTACTGGGAAACCCCCTTGGGGTTATGAAGCAGTTCACAGCGGCGGTGCTGTTTTTAGCACAGTGTCAGACGAGTTCAGACGTAGCGCTGCTGTAGCGCTCGGTCTGCCAGGGCTAGCCCCTTTAACACATACAGCTGCACCAGGCAGGCGTGCGTATTCTACGAACTACAGGTCCCATGATTCTGTTCCTCCTCGAGGGAATCTCAGTGAGCCGTCACACTCGCAAGACCGAAAGTCCTGCTTCTGAAGGTCATGGGGTCAGAGTCGAGGTCAGGGGGTCATTGTGTCTTCATCCCTCGAACTAAGTAAGTTTCCTCGCGTTAATGGATTGTTGATGTTGTTGTGAGATATAAAATTAGCAGCGTTCCAGGAATCCCTGCGGTGCAGAACGGTCTGGCTTTCAACCAGAGGGTTGCTGGCTTGCGTCCCTTGTCGTTGCGCTGCTTTAACAATCCACTTATCGTGCTTTGCCTTCGTAACCATGGCAGCAGTGTAGATGAATGTGACCGAGGACATGCATCTTGGTGGCTTGCCCTGGAAAAGCGGGTCTGGTCTGGTGGGCAGACAAATGCTAATAAGTGTAAAACGAGAGGCTTAATTTAACACGCAGACCAGTCCCCTGGAACAGCCTCTCCGCTGCAGCGGCAGGCCCGGGTCGGGCCAGCGGACTTACCGCCAAACGCGTCGGGCGTGGAGGTCAGGGTCTCTCTGGTGTCACTGGCGCTTCCTGGTCAGGCGCCCAGCCCGTGGCGGCACGCTGCCCCGTTTCCTGTTCTGAGAGACGGCTGGCGCGAGCCGATTGGATGGTTTCTTGGCTTGCCGACCTGTAACCGTCGGCCGCCCGTCTCGGCCTCTGTTGCCCTCCCCCCGGCCAATCGCGCGACAGGCAGAGTGAAAGTCCCGCCCCCCTCTGGGTTTTTCGGCGGCCTCTCGTTCACGTGCTATTGGGCAGGCGGCGGATCGGGAGGATTTTCGGCGCGAGGCTGCGGCATCTGTCCCGTAAACAGTGGTGCTCATTAAACTGGGGGGGGGGGGGGATAGAGGAGCTTTCCCTGCCAGAGGCTCTGTGAGAGAGACAGAGTCGTCTGAGAGAGATCCTGCATGCAGCCAGAGCCAGTGTTACTCTGAGCATCCGCTGAGTGGTTGTGGCTGTTTGTGCATTAGCTGGGCTCTGCAGTCCTGCTGCTGAGGATAGGGTGCTCTGTGTGAGGCGTGAGTCTGCCTTTCATTACAGTCCCGGGAAGGGGGGGGGGCCGCAGTGTCTGCGAGTTTTTGTGGTTTCCCTTCCATCAGCTACCTGCCTCTTAAGGCCTTGAGAACAAGGTGTGTGGACTCCAGCCAATCAATGACTTGCATGAACCACTGGTGCCAAGAACACCCCAAAAGTCAGCAAACACTTCAAGCCTCAGCTTGACTCCAGTGTAAAGGGCCTGTCTGTGGCCCTGTCTTTATGGAAGTGCCTGTATGTGGCCCTGTCTTTATGGAAGTTTGTCTGGTGTCTGTGGAACTGTCGGCCACTGACTTTATGAAGCCTGCTGTGCCCGTCTATGAATGCCAGCAAAGCACTCCAAGGCCTGTATTGGCCCATGTTGTAAAGTGCCTGTCTGTGGCCCTGTCTTTATGGAAGTGCCTGTCTGTGGCCCTGTCTTTATGAAAGTGCCTGTCTGTGGCCCTGTTTATATGGCAGTGCCTGTCTGTGGCCATGTCTTTATGGAAGTGCCTGTCTGTGGCCCTGTCTTTACGGAAAAGCCTGTCTGTGGCCCTGTCTTTATGGAAGTGCCTGTCTGTGGCCCTGTCTTTATGGAAGTGCCTGTCTGTGGCCCTGTCTTTATGGAAGTGCCTGTCTGTGGCCCTGTCTTTATGGAAGTGCCTGTCTGTGGGAATGTCTTTACGGAAAAGCCTGTCTGTGGGAATATCTTTACGGAAAAGCCTGTCTGTGGGAATGTCTTTACGGAAAAGCCTGTCTGTGGGAATATCTTTACGGAAGGCTTCTGGGTCCCTGTTAGTGAATATCTGTAAGCTCAGCATTAATGAGTGAGCACTCAGTGCTGCTGTCAGCAAGACCCTTCAGCTCCCAGCGTGTGGGGAATATACCCTGCTCAAAACTGAATCGTGTTTTTACTGACGTGTCTGGTTGTGGAAAGTTGTGCAGATGGCACGTCCTTGCGATTTTGTTTGGTGACTATCGGATACCTCCACCGTATTCCTCCTGGAAGAAAAAAGGCATTAAGTGTGATCTGGATGTGATTCGGTTGTGCAGTGATTTAAAAAACAACATCACACATTAGTACAACTTTGTTATCGTGTGAAGCTTTCCACAGCCTTACTGTAGCAGTGGGGGAAAGTGGCTAATTCGGTTTACACTTCCGTCAGGGTGTCCACACGTTAATACTCAGGGTGTCCACAGGTTTGCCACTCCTGGTAGCTGTTCCCATGGTGACAGCGAGGATGTTTCATCGTGACAGCGGCTGGCGATTGCTCTGGCCTGCCAGCTCAGCCTGTGTGGCTTCAGGAGACTGATGGCATTTCCGAGGGCAGGGAAATGGAGGCAGTAATGGGCAGCCCGGGGATTCTGGGACTCCGAGTGACAGATGGTGCCACTGGATCAGGGCTAATGGCAAGTCCTGTGTGGCCTGCTGTGTGTGTGTGTGTGTCTGTGTGAGAGCCTGTATGTGTCTGTATGTGAGCCTGTTTGTGTGTGTGTGTGTGTGTGTGTGTGTGTGTTTGAGGGCCTGTATGCGTGTGTGTGTGCGTGAGTGCGTGTGTGTGCGTCAGTGTGTGTGAGCTTGCTTGTGTGTGAGTTTGTTTGTGAGCCTGTTTGTGCCCGTGTGTGTGTGAGCCTGTGTGCGTGTGTGTGTGTGTGTGTGTGTGTGTGTGTGTGAGCCTGTGTGCGTGTGCGCGTACGTGCGTGTGTGTGTGTGCGTGTGTGCGTACGTGTGGGTGTGTGTGTGTGAGCCTGTGTGTGTAGTATATTTTTGTGTGCAAGGGAGCCAGGCAGTCCTCAGATCCATGGCACTGTGTCACGACCTCACAGACAGCCGCAGCAGTGGACTCTGTCTCCACATCCCTGGATTGACGCGGATGGGGCGATTTTCTCGGGCCTTTGGAAGCTTCTGAGTGACACGTTCTCTACGGAGGCTCTTCTCCCGCGGTTCAGAGTCCATTACCCGGGGACCCCCCGCCCCGCGGCTCAAACCGCCGGGCGTCCCTTTTTCGACGGGCCCGGCGTCTGGAGCGCGTGTCGCGTGGGAGGATGCGTGCGAGAACATGCCGACGCGGCGTTTATCTTCAGCGCGGCCGTCCCTGTCCTCGCGTTTTATTTTTTTGCACCTTTCTTCGTTCTGAAAGTACAGGGTGTACCAGCGTCCCTGTCTGGAACACCACCCCCTCCCTCCCTCCCTCTCTCTCTTCCTCTCTCCCTCTCTCCCTCTCTCTCTCCCTCCCTGCTCAGGCACCTGTGCGAGGACTCCCACCACCTCTCTATACATGCTGTTCCAGTCAGCCCGGGAGGAGTGCCCTTGGAAAGGCCTCTCGTTAGCTAGCGCGTGATAAGCGAACCGCCAGGAGTTTCTGTCGGAGGATCTTTAAGAACACGACTCGCTGTCGGTCTGCAGAGGAATGCAAGTGATGAGGAAGACTTAAATGACTGCTGCGCAAACGCAGATGTGCTTATGACGCACTGGGGTGACACAGGGGCTGCACAGGTGGCTCTGCCTCGATATCATACTGTTAGCCGGCATATAGGGAGTTGCTATACAGGTCTCTGTTGAGCACATCTGAAGTGCGTATTCTCATACACCCTTTACTTTCACTTCAGATGTATTACTACACTCGTGGTTTGCATAGGCGTACAAATACACTGCAGCTAGTGAGACAGTTAATGGTGTTGGCTTTTCAGTAGTTCTGCCAGTTATTCTGCTAAAACCAGACGTCTGCGAAATATGTTAATGGCGCTACGCTTCTCCAGCAAACGAAGAAGGGCTGCAATTGTGCCAGTTAAACAAGATGCCGTTACCTTGCTAAATCCCTTCATCTAAGGCCTCCCGAAATCCCTCAGTCCAATCCTGCAACCTCCAGGAAAAATAGCAGTTCAGCCGCTGTCTTGGCACCGATCAATTTGGCAAATCGGGCGCGCACGTGCCCCCCCATCCAGCCAAATTTGCCGAAAACTTGAACCGCTTCGAAAAAAAGTGTTTCCGTGACTTGGAGCGTCTGGGCTTACGTCTTTTCAGCTAACAGAAGTTTTACAGAATGTAACTCCTCTTCTATTTGTAAGTCCAGATACTGCAGTCAAAATGCATTTGCTCCTTGATGCGTGGAATTTATGCAATATTCAGACTCAAACTGGAACCTAAGGCAGAATTTTAACTTAGTCGCTTCCTGTCCAAGTATTTCTTGCTCTCTCTTAATCTTTTGCTCCTGGTCCTCAGTTCGCTGTCTCTCCTGCTGTGACACGTCTTTCTCTGAGACTTCCCTCCGCTGTGTACAGCTGTAATCTCTCCAAGTTTGTTGAATGCAGCTTGTGTCTGCTGTCTCGTCTTGAGAAGTTTCGATGGTGGGAAAATAGTCTTTCTGGCAGACGACGTAAACTACTGTGGAGGGGGAAAAAAACAGTGCGCTGCATTGGCCGGGAATCGAACCCGGGCCTCCCGCGTGGCAGGCGAGAATTCTACCACTGAACCACCAATGCTTGAGCTGGGTTCTGCTGAGCTTGCGTCTCTGAAAAAAGGACAGCAAAAACAGAAGTTCTACATCAGCATCTTTTTATGTGCGTAAAGACTGGCTTCAGTTAGCTTCAGTTAGCAGTACCTCTCCCTGTCTACAGAGAAGCTCCAGACTTGCAGACTTGCTCTCTCTCTACTAGCTCTATATTTCCTCCAGCAACTGTCTCCTGTC